>NW_027494800.1:0-217611 GCF_021521415.1 Bidens hawaiensis | reverse complement strand
AATCCCTAATGCATCAATTATCAAATGGTAGGAAAGTGCTAAGCTAGAACCCGAGATCTTAAATTATTCACTTAAGGGAAAACCGAACTGGAACCTCGACCCTTCTCAAGGAGAAACATATGGAATCCTAATAAGCTTCTAAAATTGCTGGTTATAATTAGACTCGCTTACAGTCACTAATTTATTTTATGACAAATACCTCTATAGAAATCCTAACTTACAGCACAGAAATCAAAGGTAGTTTAAAGAATTCGCTCGACTAGATAAACAAGGCAAACAAACCAAACCTAGGCGGACTCCTTACAGAGAACTAAATCTAGCAATTTATCAACCAAGATCTATAACATAATCTATCACCTTACAGCTATTTAGATTAGCAGCACGCTTAGGTCTACTTAATTTATTAATATTGTTCTTATGGTTTTATTGCAAATCAACCATAAACTAGTCAAAAAACCACAGTAGATGACCTAACAGAATCCTATTATATGACAGACAATCACCAAAGAAACTGTGAAACAATAAAATTCAGCAAACAATCCTAAACACACATATGCATCGAATGAAATACAAGAAACTTCTTACTTAATCATAAAGCCATAAACAAAACGCATAATCCAAACTAAAATCCAATGTCAAAAAAAGTTCATCATAAAGCCTAGGCATTTTAGGGGTTTAGTCAACAACCATACTCAAGAGCAAAGCCAATAAATGGGCTCAAAAACTGAATCCATAAAGAAAACAGTAAATTCAACCGAATAATAATATTGTTTGGATAAGTAGGTGTTGAATCCGGACGCTCTCTAGTTGAACCAAGGTGCTCTTCTCTCTAATTAACTTTTGTGAAAAGCTACTCCAAACTTAATGATGCCAACTTCAACAAAACCTGACAGCTCTTTGTCATCTGACTTTCTTTTCCTTTTATAACCAAAGTTAGGTTTTTATTATTTCTTGTTCATCTCCGCCCACACAGCCCATAATTCTTTTGTTGCTTCACAAGATTAATTGTGGCCCTTATTAAATTTTCACAAGTATTCTCATATAAGCCTTAAGTTCACAATCCATAAAATTATGTTGATGCTTAACTGGAACAAAGAAACCATATTATTTTAATATATTATCAAATTAAAATTTAAAACAAAAGATCTTGTTACTAAAATTAGAACAAACGTAATATATTTATAATAACAACAATAATAGCAATTGCAATATATATAATCGATTAAAATATTTTCCGGACATCAAGATTTGTTAAAATACTCACTTTAGCTCATTGTCTCTTAAAACCTTAAAACTCACATATAAACCAATTAAAAATAATATTCAATAAAAACATGGCTTAAGAGTCCTAAAAGTATAGGAAATATTTATATAATAATATGTATATTTAGACCATATCAAATATCCCCACACTTAAATATTTTTCGTCTCTGAAAAAGCTATTTTTGCAATGGAATCATAATCGGAAAATATGGTCTTAAAAACATGTAGGTTATTTTAAATCTTAGATAAATGCAAAAACCGCGATTGCCGATATTGTTGTCCACTTAAATCCCACCGCCAGCCTATCAAGCCCCCAAGCACATTAAGGTTTAAGTGATATCAAAAATCTATGGGTCTCACACCTTTAGAGTTAAGATCCACCTACCCCATCTCAAGCATAGTAAAGACAATTTAAAAAATCGAGTTGAATCAAACTGGTTCAACATATCATCATAAGATAAGAACCTTTTATTGGTAAGAAGAAAATACACTTTTATGGAATTATGGATGATAGGTCAAGTGAGATCGTACGAGCATACCCTAAATATTATTGGACTTTGTCCTATATATTCCCTAAGAAAATATTTATTGACTAATAAAAACTTTCGACTCCCAATAGTGTATCCTTAGAGTCACTATCCCCTTGATAACATGTAAACTCTCAGTCTCGTCTAGTATGTGCACTTTGGCCTCTTTTTCTATTTTTTTAGAATCTTCTTTGGCATTTTTTTCATTACATAACTTTCTCTCTCTTTTCTTTTGGTTTTTGGACCAATCCTTATAACTTTTATAACACCTTTTTTTCCTTTTTTTTAATTATTGTGCACTTAGGCATCTTTTACCTATAAATATATAACTAAATTCTAAGCTCGTATAAAATTGGACATTTTCGGCGCGCCGCCACTATTTATTTATTTTCATAAAACGGAGTGGCGTGCTAATTTAAAGTGCATTCAATTCTCGCCACCTTAGGATAGTCATCTTAGGTAATACTCCATATGCCTTATCGAATTTCAGCTTCACTATCCCCCCTAGGATGAGAACCCACAAAATCTAAGATTAATTAGGTTTAATAAGAATATGCAGTGGGAAACCTTTCAAGACTAGTTGGGCCTACTGACACATCCCAAGCTCAGTACGCTTTCTTTTTATATTATCACATATTATTAGTAGTTTGATAAACCAATTTCCAATTATACTATCATCTTCCATTATAGTGCAAAAAATACTCCTTAAATTCTTGGGACATTTAAAAAAAAATTTTTTTCAGGCTTTTTTTTCATATTTTTATTTTTGTCAAAAAACATCAATTTCCCATCCCCACACTTAAATTCACATTGTCCTCAATGTGAGAAAAAAGAAAATTACAAATAAAATTATGCAAAAAATAAAAATAAATTAATGAATCGGAACAAACTTCCCTGGTAAATAGACAATATGCCTCGTGTGTCGTGTTTCGTGCCCTCCAATTTGAACGCGATCATAAAAATCTCTTCAAATAACATTATCTCTCATGAAAATAAGCGGCAATACTGAAGCAAGTGGCATCCCCACACTTATTTATAACCATATCTTAACAACCATCTCATAAGCAACCTTGGAACAATATGCAAGTAAGAGACGAAACACCCGGTAGAGAAAAGAAGTAAAACCAAAATTGTAACGCCCGTAACTTTGGTTAATCGGCTTGATCGTTTATAAAGGTTTGTTTAAAAGTTGGGGTTTCATCTTTCTAATTTAGAGCCTTGTAATACGTTTTAAAAGTCCTTTTATCCATCCTTTTTCTCAAAACATCGCCTCTTATAACTAAAGTGTTAGATTAGTATGTAGCACCCGACATTTTCGTTTAACGGCATGCACATTGTAGAGTTTGTATATTTATCGGGTTTGATCCGGCATTCTTCGGGGACCACCTTGTCATTCTCGTAAGTTAAACTATTTAACTTTTCATCCAAGTTATCACATTTTACAAGTTAAAGGGGCCTAAGTGTAACATTATTATAACAAAACCCTAACTTTGTCCCCTTCCTCCTTGGTCCGATCGATGTTTAGATGCAGCCCCCTCACCACCATAAACTCTTTAACAAGCAATTACTAAGAGCCAAACCTCCAATTCAAGGTTAATATAATATTAATATAACTCTTTTTCACTATTAAATCCTTTGTTGAACACGTTAGGGTTGAGTTTTGATTATAACAATTTCTGACAGATTCGTACTCGTTTATTGTTCTGTCTGTAACTTGATGAAAATTTATTGTTTTTGATCGATTCTTGTTTCCATGATGTTCTAATTTAAGTCTAGTTTCTAGAAATGTATAATTTGTAATTTTTGGACGAGATTTGAATGGGTTTTATGACTTCATAAAATTGTGTGTCAAAGCTGATGTGAGGTGATGGATTCTGGTCTGTCTTCCCGACATCATAACTCCTTTTTGAAAAATCCAAATTCGTTGGTTCCACTTCTGGAGATTCATATTTTGAGTTTGTATTACAACCCAATCGTAATCGTTTAATTTGGTTTGGTAATGATTTTTAAACAAATAAAACCATTTTGCTACACACTGAAATAGCTGCTTGTACCTTTCTGTGTTGGAGGAATTTTTATGTTTTTTATGTGCACTAGAAAAATATAATAAAAATAGTTTTACAAACCTAAGACATTTATTAAACTCTGATAAAAATTTTATAGTTTATTTATATGGTCTTCCTATGTAATAAAATACATCTTTGCATGCTAAATCTGCATGTTATACTTGTTATTGATCAATTCATTCGATTTAGGCTTAACCGGTGGTTGTCCAATTGTGTAATTTTTGGGCCTTTTTAAATTGAGGTTTTACTCCTTCATATTCATAGGTATGTCATATGTATTATACTTTAGTGTCGTGGGCTACGAAGCTGATTAGTCAATTGTCATTAGATTGAAAACTAGGATTTCGTTTGTCTAGTTTGTTGATTGTTACGTGTAGCGCGCTGTTTGAGGGGATTAACAACCAATTCAGATTGTGTAGCCTCGGTATGATTTACGACATGTGAATAACTATATTTTTATGTTAATGGGGCTGAATTGGTTGTCGGTTGTTCAAACGGGTCGGTCAACGCAAATTCGTGTTTAATTGGTAGTTTATGCGTTGTACAAGCGAATTGCCGACCCAATCAAATCGTGCAGTGTCGTGTGGACTTGTTGGCTGTAATTATACTTAATTTGGTCCACACGGGGCTGAGTTGGTTGCTAAGTGCATAAGCAACTCGTTAACGCGCGTATTCAATACAATTAACAACTTTCGGGTGTAGTTTGGGAATCCTTTGTCCCCGGAATTATCTAAGGGTGCTTTTGGTAAATATGAGGCCTCGGAGGCTGATGTAATTAGAACTTGTATGGTTGTGGCTGTGGGTCAATCAAATCGTGTTAGAACGCCTCGTAGGTTAAGCGAGTCGGTGCGGTTCAGTTAGTAATCTTTGTGTGAAATCCGACAGGCTTTTGATTGTGGATTTTCTTAGAGATTCTCTAGCTCGTTGTTGATTGTGTGCCTCGTCTCAGGTGAGTTCATGATGCCCTTTTTAACTCTTTTTATGTTTTGGGCTGGCATACACACTCAATTACAATTTTTCCCGATTTTACTCGTTTAAAACAACTTGAAGGACATTCTATAGCCTTGTTATTATCTGTGCATTTATGAAACCAGGTGTGGATTATATTCCATGCCCTAGGATATTTTAGACTTATTTTGGTCATAAATTCCTTAAGGTTATATATGTGTTGCTTATGGTCTAGGCTCGAGGATGTCATTAGGCCTGGTAGTAATTGAATACGTGCAGACTTGTTTGTATTGGTCCACATTTTGAACTGACTTATATATATATATATATATATATATATATTACCTTATACCCTACGATTGTGGATATTATTTAGTTCTTTGTGACTAAGATTTATGTGAGTAGGCCTATTGATGTGTGTGTGCATGGTGATTATGGCTGGGTCAAATATATTAGTCGGGTTTTTAAATCCCGTGGTGGAGAGGCCCGTGTGGCGTAATCATCATTAAGGCGGGTCAAATATATTACTCGGATCCTTGACTTTGTGTCTCGTGATTCATGGTGGAGAGGCCCGTCGTTTGCTAAACCGTGATTGGGTCAATTATATTACTTGGGTTTTACTCGTGATGGAGAGGCCGTATCACGTGTTTAGGTTCATAAGCCGTGACCGAGTCAAATATATTACTTGGGTTTGACTCGTGGTGGAGAGGCTCGTGTCACGTGCTTGTGTCTTACCACGTCCGGGTCAAATATATTACTCGAGTCGTGACTTGTGGTGGAGAGGCCCGTGTACGCGTGTTCGACCGATGATAAATTACTTGGCATTTGTTTATTTAATTGCTTATTATTTCCTATATTGTTTTATATTTATAACTTTTGAAACAAATTATGAATGTTGTTTATTAAAAATTGAACTCACTCAGCTCTAGCTGACTTTGTGTGTATGTTAGTTTGACTTTCAGGTTAAGAAGTGGATGTTACCGCTTGGACGTGCTGGATGCTACTCGGAGGGTTGAAGACATTTCTAGACGAGAACTTTAAAATAAAACAGCACTTCACTTTATATTATGTTTTGGGATTTTAAGTACTTAACTTTTTCCACTTTTATTGTTTGGTACTTCTTCATGGTTTTGGGAATTTTTGATGCTTATGAATTTCCGCTGTTTATTTACTATGAACTTGTTTTAGATAAAATGAATTGTTTGGTTTTAAATTTTTGGTGAAATTGTGGATATGATTACCAACTCTAGGATTCCCGGATTCGGGGTCTTACAAAAATAAAATAAAAATAGAATGAAAACATAGTACCGTGTTGCCTCCCAAGAAGGGCTAAATTTATAAAAGAGTCTTCAGCCAGACTAGTTCCTAAAACCTCAATCAGGAGGCTTCTCCTTTATCCGCTTCCCATCAGTGTTCCTCAACACTCTCCTTTTACAACTAATTGGGAATAAATTAGTTTCCAAACTCATGTGAGCACAAAAATATGAATTCAGCTTGATCCACCAATTATTGAAATTCTCAGGATGTGATAAATTTTGCACACTTTGATTCTTAACCCTTGATATCTTTCTTGGGGCTCTTGATTTACGTGGCGATCCACGAACGAGTCTTTCTAAAAACCTGCCAGCTTTATCGCGCATATGCGGATGATGTTTCACAATGAGATGTAGTTCTTTATTCTTCAACTCTTCAGATATCTCTAGTGATTCCTCTTCGACATTTATTTTCTTAACCGGCTCCCGGAATAACAATGCTTCAAGCTCCCTAATATGTCTTTCGGGGTTAAAATCTCTCTCATCCATATCGGTTAAACCCACCAATTCTTCACCAAATTCATCCCTAAACTCATCCTCCAAAGAGGGAATACATTCCTTTGTCTGATTCTGCAAACCAACATCCTCAACCTCGATCACCGGCTCACTAAATTGTATTCGACTTTTTAAAGCCTAGCCGAAACTTATCCGTAATATCCCAAAGTGGTGTATTTGGATTAATGCTATGGATGACATGCAAGAAATCCATTAGATGTGGTATGTAATCCATCATTGCACCAGATGAATCTTTACAACCAACAACATTCCCCATCTTATCATATATCGGGCAAAATTTAGGTTCATAGTAACACTCCATGAAGATCACTGCAAAGATAAATTTAAACGGAAAAGGATCAAGGGCACTAGATAATAGTGAAATAAACTATATATTACAGAAAAAACTAAAGTAATTTAAAGCAATTAAACTAGGATATATTAACCTAATATTATAAAAATAAAATAAAATAAAATAAAATAACATAAAATAAAAACTACTTACACTAATACGACTCAAAAACAAAACACAATATAAATAGCACATATGTAGCAAGTAAGTCTAATCAAAGCTAATAACGCAATTGTCAAGAGTCCCCCGACAATGGCGAAAAACACTTGATGTGCTAAAAGTAGTTATTAATTTATTAACTAAATAAACGTTAATCTAGACATTAAGTAATAATTTTAGACTCTTAACTTAACTAAAACTACTAACCGGCAAGTGAACCGGTTGACTCTAGTACAGCTAAGTAAGTCCGGATATCGAACTCACAAGACTCTTTTATTTACGTAAACTAGCTAAATTAGACTCAACTATAGACACGACTATTTATTTATTATTATTGGGATGGGGGTTTTTACTAAAAACTAATATTAAATTAATCATTGAGACTTAAAGACGACTTAAGCCTAGACTTAATTCAAACGATGACAAGCAACCACTTAGGCTAGAATCCTTAATACATCAATTATTGAATGGTAGGAATATGCTAAGTTATGGAACCAGGATCTTAAATTATTCACTTAAGGGGAAACCGAACAGGACCCTCGACCCTTCTCAAGGAGAAACCTATGGAATTCTAATACGCTACTAAAATTACTAGTTTTAATTAGACTCGCTTACGGACACCTTAATTTATTTTATGACAAGTACCTCTATAAGAAATCCTACCTTACAGCGTGGAAATGAAAGGTAGTTTAAAGAATCCGCTCGACTAGATAGACAAGGTAAATAAACTAAACCTAGGTGGACTCCTTACAGGGAAATAGAACTAAATCTAGCAATTTATCAACCAAGACCTATCACATAATCTATCACCTTACAACTATTTAAATTATCAGCGCTATTGTTCCTATGGTTTTATTGCAAATCAACCATAAACTAGTCAAAAACACACAGTAGATGACCTAACCTAATCCTATTATATGACAGAGAATCACCAAGAAAACTGTGAAGCAATTAAATTCACCAAACAATCCTAAACACACATATGCATCGAATGAAATACAGGAAACTTCTTACTTAATCATAAACCATAAACAAAACGCATAATCCAAACTAAAATCCAATGTCAACAAAAGTTCATCATAAAGCCTAGGCTGTTTAGGGTTTTAGCCATCAACCATACTCAAGAACAAAATAAATAAATAAGGTTCAAAAACTAAATTCATTAAGAAAACAATAAAATCAAATAGAATAATAATATTGTTTGGATGAGTAGGTGTTGAACACGGACGTTCTCTAGTAAACCAAGGTGCTCTTCTCTCTAATTAACTTTTGTGAAAAGCTACTCCAAACTTAATGATGTCAACTTCAACAAAACCTGACGGCCCTTTGTCGTCTGACTTTCTTTTCCTTTTATAACCAAAGTTAGGTTTTTATTATTTCTTGTTCATCTCACGGCCCACACCAGCTCATAATTCTTTGCTGCTTCACAAGATTAATTTGTGGCCCTTATTAAATTTTCACAAGTATTCTCAGAAAAGCCTTAAGTTCACAATCCATAAAATTAGGTTGATGCTTAACTGGAACAAAGAAAACCACATTATTTTAACAAATTATCAAAATTAGAATTTAAAACAAAAGTTCTTGTTACTAAAATTAGAACAAACATAATATATTTATAATAACAATAATAATAGCAATTGCAATCTATATAATCGATTAAAATATTTTCCGGACATCAAGATTGGTTAAAATACTTCACTTTAGCTCATTGTCTCTTAAAACTTTAAAACTCACATATAAACCAATTAAAAATAACCAATCTTGTCTTGCAAACTGCTTGATCAGAATTAGAATTATATGACAATTGCTTGATGTTTTGATCATGGTGCGACATAGGATGCATGTTAGAACAACTTAGAATTACCAACATTAATTGAAATCACCAACAAGTTGTCTGGTCAATTTTGTGTTGTGTGTGAGTCCATACGTGAGTCTTAGAGTCTTGTGTTGTTGAACACACTCTCATAACATAAACACCTGTACTAGGTATCCGTTAACGAGTCAAGTGCATTCCTTTGACTTTTAAGAACAATCTATCACACGCAACACCAGGTGAGTTCTTGATGCACCTTTTCACTCGTTTCAAGTTTTGGGCTAGCATACATACCTAACTGATTTTACTCAATAAACCGTTTAAATGATCTTGCATAGGCTTACTTATGTCATGGTATATCTTGGGATGATATTTATATATGTATACACATGTGTCACCTTATGGACCATAGGCTTACTTGTATTATGATATATCTTAGGGTGTTATATATGTATTTTTACACATGTGTTACCCTATGGCCTATGATTTGTTATGTTGGTTAGTCCTTAGTGACTAAGGATAGCTTACTTGTGATATGGTATATTTTGGAATTTTATATTTATATGTATGTATGTATGTATGAGCATGTGTTACCTTATAGCCTAAAATTGTTGATGTTATTTAGTTCCTTGTGACGAAGAATGATGTGAGTAGGCTTATTGATGTGTGTGTGCATGGTGATCATGGCCGGGTCAAATATATTACTCGGGTTTTAAAATCCTGTGGTGAAGAGGCCCGTTGTATGTTAAACCGTGATCGGGTCAAATATATTACTCGGGTTATACTCGTGGTGAAGAGGCCCGTATCACGTGTTTGGATGTGTAAGCCGTAACCGAGTAAAATATATTACTCGGGTTTGACTCGTGGTGGAGAGGCTCGTGTCACGTGCTTAGGTCTTACCGCATCCGGGTCAAATATATTACTCGAGTCTTGACTCGTGGTGGAGAGGCCCGTGTACGCGTGTTCGACCATGAATATTGTTTATGAAAACTTGAACTCACTCAGCTCTAGCTGACTTTGTGTGTATGTTAGATTGAATTTCAGGTTAAGGACTAGAGATGATCACTTGGTCGTGCTGGAGGCTACTCGGACGGTTGAAGGCATTTCTGGTCGAGGATTCCAAATAAGACAGATATTTTATTTACATTTGAATTTGGACACTTGCACCCGAGTTTGAGATTTTTAATACTTAAACTTTTTCTGCTGTTATTTACTCTGAATTTGTTTTAAATAAAAAGAATTGTTTGGTTTTAAATTTTTGTGAAATTGTGGATGTGATTACCAACTGTAGGATTCCTAGGGTTCAGGGTCTTACATTTTCCCCCAAATCAACAAGAAATGTGTTGAGTTTTAAAAACATATATCATAATGGATATAATACTCAGTCAAGGACTGTTGGTAATGAAAAATATTTGCATATCATAAGCAAAGATCAGTTATGGAAAAACTGTTAATGCTCCATTCTGGCTTACACAATACACATATTAATGTGCCTCAAGCACATATGGCAGTCCAAGAAAATTTTTGTGATTCTGAGACATTTAATTTATGGCATGACAGATTAGGCCATCCAGGATCTACAATGATGAAAAGAATAATTGAAAATACTCATGGGCATCCATATCAAAAGATTCTACAATCAGATAAAATTCCTATGTGTGCATCTTGTTCTCTTGGAAAATTAATTACAATGCCTTTGCAAGTAAAAGTTGAAAAGGAATCACCTGTGTTTCTTGAAAGAATTCAAGGAGACATATGTGGACCAATTCATCCAGCATGTGTACCATTTAGATACTTCATGGTTTTAATAGACGCATCAAGTAGATGGTCTCATGTCTCTTTGTTATCTAGTTATAATATAGCTTTTGCTAAAATTCTTGCACAAATTATTAAATTACGAACACATTTACCTGATTACACTATTAAAAGGGTGATACTTGATAATGTTGGTGAATTTGCATCACATGCTTTTAGCGATTATTGCATGTTTTTGGGACTTATAGTCGAACACCCCGTTGTTCATGTACACACACAAAATGGCTTAGCTGGATCATTGATTAAACGTCTATAGTTAATAACTAGACCATTAATAATGAGAACAAAACTTCCTGTTTCTATTTGGGGTCATGCAATTTTACATGCTGGCTCCTTAATTCGTGTGAGACCAAGTGCAAATCATAAATACTCTCCCCTACAACTTGCCTCTGGCCAACAACCTGATATATCCCATATTAGAATTTTTGGATGTGTAGTGTATGTTCTTATTACACCACCACAACGCACAAAAATGGGTCCTCAAAGAAGGTTGGGAATTTATGTTGGGTACGAATCCACTACCATCATAAGATATCTTGAACCTTTAACAGGTGATGTATTTACAGCATGTTTTGCTGATTGCCGCTTTAACGAGGCATTTTTTCCTGTATTAGGGGGAGAAAAGAAAAAACAAGAAAATGATGTCTCATGGTATGTACCTTCATTGTTACATCTTTATCCAAGGACTAAACAATGTGAGACAGAGGTTCAAAACATAATGTACCTGCAAGAAATTTGCAAATCAATTGCTTGATGCATTTACAGAAACGAATAGAGTTACTAAATCTCACATACCAGCTGCTAATGCCCCAACTCGAATTGAGATTCCAAATAATCAAGTAGATAACAAAATGACTCATGAATCTCGGAAATGTTTGAAACGTGGAAGACCAATCGGTTCAAAGGATAAAAATCCTCGAAAAAGAAAAACTCTTGAAATAAAAGTTAATCAACAAGTAAATGATCTTGATGAAACATTGAATACTAAAACCTCCCATGAGGAGGATGTTGATGATAATAATGAAATGTCAATAAACTATGGTTAATCATATATCTTGTGGAATCAAGATGAAATGGAAAATATTGATTGAAATATTTTCTTATTCTGTAGCAAGTGACATCATGAATGGAGATGATGATCCTGAACCAAAATCTGTTAATGATTGTCAAAATAGATAGACATGACTGGGATAAATGGAAAGACGTTATGTAAGCTAAATTAGATTCACTTAGCAAATGAAAGATTTTTGGACCTATTGTTATTACACCAAAGGTTGTAAGGCCAATAGGGTATAAATGGGTTTTTATACGAAAACGAAATGAGAAAAATGAACTTACAAGATACAAAGCTAGACTTGTAGCTCAAGGTTTTTCACAAAGGCCAGGGATTGATTATAAGGAAACATATTGTTATTACATCAGCTGAGTTGTTGCTGGATTGGACATATCTCATCTCAACCTGATTGTCTTTAAGGGGAGCTACAAACTGCACTCTTTTTCCCTTAGCTAAAGTTTTTTTTTCCCATTAGGTTTTTCTTTAGCAAGGTTTTTAACGAGGTAGTACTTAAAGACCCCAATGTTTGCAAAGTGTCATCTAAGGGGGCGTGTTATGAGTATCTATTTCAAGATCAAGATTTACCCATCTAGATCTACCAAGAAAGTGGATGAGCTCTATGCCATTGATAATGTACCATACTACATGTCCATCAAATAGTTAATCTTGTCTAGAGAAAAAGTTATCTTTTGTAGTATAAATACTAGCTCAATGTAAAGGAGAAAAAGCACCTCATACATACACATTCATAAGTGAACATTTCACTACTTTCTCTTTTTGCCAAATTTTCTAATGTTCTCAAGTTTTAGCACTAATGTTGTGTTAATTCTTATTAAATCATAACATTATTTACATTTTTACAATGAAAAAAGAAAAGAAAGAAACAGTCACGACATGCCACCATTGGATGGCCAGAGAAGAACGAAGCATAGCGGGAAGACCGACAATTATGTTTCTGGTTAATGAATTTTTCGACAGAGTGGCGGCTTGGGTTAACACCAGAAACCACATCTGTTTCCAGTTAAGTAATCTAATAGCCGGAAGATCCACCAAGCAATCATCCTCTTCGTGGCGGCTAGGGTTCACGACGTTGTGCCGGAAAGAGTTACAGATGGAATTTTAGAGAATTTGATGAATACGAACTTGATTTTGAGATGACCTGGTGAGTGGAATTCACAAAAATGGAAACAATCCAAACCTTCACACTAATCTAAATTCCGATCACTTTGGTGAAGAACCGAGCGACAAAAGAACCGTGATCGAAACTCCGATGGTGGGTGCATCTAATTATGTGGTATTATTTATTAGGGTCAACCAACTTGCTCATTCTCTCCAATCCCCCTCTAATACACAGATTTCTCTGTAATTTTGAGCTCTTCTATTACTAAGGTGAGTTTTTCACCACCCCTTTTTAATGTTTTATTGTTTTGGTGTAGTATATGTATCCATATTAAAATTCAAGTATTGATTTCTTCTATTACAAAACTACAATTCGTATATGGACTTGTGTGTTACTTGTATTACTTGCACGAATATTACTTGCATGTTGGGAAGCCTCATTAAGTATGATCATACGCCCCCTTTGCACTCCGGTCCATTTGTATCGAGTGGAAAAGGGCCTCATTAACCGAGTACGTTGATTGCTATCAACTAGAAAGGACCTTACTTGCACGATTAACCGAGTACGTTGGTTGTTACCAATTGGAAAGGACTTACTTGCTCGTTTATCACTTGTCCATGAGTTGTACGGTTTTTATGTATGTATTTAAAACTGTAGAAACTCACCGGCTATTTATAGCTGACTTTATTTTATACATATGTTACAGGTACCGTGATTAGAGGATGAAGGACTAGAAGATGCTTAGAATACCTAGGTTATTTAATAAACGAGACATTTGTTTTGATTATGATTTGATTTCAAGTTGTATTCTTATTTGAACTTATGTTATATGGCTTATGAATGAATTAAAGTTATTATGGTCACAAAATAGTGTCACGTGTGTTTGAACAATCTGTACGTCACACTCGGGCATTTCCGCTTAAGCTGTGGTGTTACAGATTGATATCAGAGCTGTGGCTATAAGATAGGGCATTAGACATAGTGTTCTAGTTTAGCTATAGCTTAATTGTTTAAATTGTTTAGGTTGCATGATTAGAAAATTATGTGGGCCTTTACTTGATTGTTTGAACGCACTTACTATTATTACCGTATTACTTAATTCGTTTGCGCCGCATGAACACAAACGCACACACAAGTCTAAGGCTTATGCCTAAAAATCAAAATTTTTAAAGGATTTACAAACAAGTTTCATTTGGGTGTTCCGATAATTCTTCTGCAAAAAGATGATTCGTCGTGGCGGGTATGTAGTAACTGGAAGGGGGACATGCTTGTTTCCCGAACTCTTGACACCAGGGTTCATGAAACCTAAGGATAAGCAATGCGCATATATCCAATCAGACGTAGGACCCGGTTGCTTACCTGGAGAGTTCGGGAAGGGAATGAAACTTATTAGGCCAAAATGTACCACCCAAACGTCATACGAGTCACCACTTTATGTTTTCAACTGTGATCATGTCCTCTTTGTGAAAAGGATATGGTCGCATCCCTTAGGATGTCACACAAGTCATGGTGGTTCATGCAACGTGTGACCTCCGACCCTCTATGTTTTACAATGTGTTTTAACCGAAAGTCTGTCAAGTCGTGGTGATACACGAATACCCAACTTTTGGTTCGATTTATTTTCAATATTTCGATTTAATGTTGGAACATAAGAGTCCATGGTGGTTTATGAAAACTCTAAGTTCCTCACAACACTTATTATAGTTATGGTTTTTATATTTTAACAAACTTTAACAAAGATTTCTTTTCTTTATATATATCTATTCCGAGTCTCACGATTTTCGTTACCCTTGTTCGCAGAATGGCTTCCCGTAACCTTAAGCGTCGATTATCTGGAACCTCTATCCGTAAGATAACTTCCCAGATCACCATGCACCTGACAGCATTCCTCCCCAATATCATGACCCAGATGCACCAGAACATAATGGCTAACGTTAACCCTCATCCTCCACCGCCTTTAACTCCCATTGTGACCTATAAGAACTTTACCGATGCCAAACCTACCTATTTCGATGGAACTCAAGGTGTCACTGCCCTACTTCAGTGGTACGAAAAGATGGAAAGCGTGTTTTACCAAATCGAATGTCCTGATGAAAAGCGAACTCGATTCGCTACAGGTATGTTCGAGAAACGCGCTCTTACATGGTGGGTCAAGGAAAAGTCGACCCGCGGTACTGAAGCTGCCATGGCCTTGCCATAGAACGAATTAAAGGATCTCATGACCCGACAGTTTTGTCCTCCAAATGAGCTTATGAATTTGGAGGCTGAGTTTTGGAACCTTAAGCAAAAGAGTGGTGAACACTCCACTTACACTACCCGTTTCAACGAGCTAAGTGTGTTGGTGCCGCATCTCATCACCTCCGATTCGCGTGCCATCGAGAAGTACATTAGGGGACTACCGAGGCAAATCCAAAATAGTGTCTTCAGTAGTTCGCCTAAGGAACTGGGCGATGCGATTAACTTGGCCGCGACATTAACCGATGACCATGTCAAAGCCAAGACTTTGACATTGAAATCATCCAAGAAACCGGCCGATAAACCTGCTGCTGAACCCAAAGAAACCAAACCCGAATCATCCAAACCCATATACTCCTCCTATAACCGCAACAAGAAGCGCAAGAACTACGCGCTAACTCAACAACCCGCACATCAAACTCAAACCAATCCCGCACCATCACTCAAGAAACCCTATAGTGGACCTCACCCGTTTTGTAGCACCTGCCAACGTCACCATCCCGCCTATGCCTCTTGCCGACAATGCACCCGTTGCAACTGTTTCGGGCATCTTCGCCCCACTTGTCGTGAAACCACCATAGCGGCTCCCCCACGGGCTGCTCAACCGAATCCCCGACCCGTATCATATGTCTAACCCATTAACCAAACGAGAGCTTGCTGTAATTGTGGCGACCCTGGCCACTTCCGCAACGCGTGTACACGAAATGCAAATGTGAACACACTTCGGCTGGCTCTTGCTCCGCAATTCTAGCTCCAAGTTTACCAAGCGATTCAGCCACAAGTTCCTTAATTGTTGGCTAATCAAGCTCCACCAACGCTAGCTATTCAAGCACCTGCACATCAAGAGGGTCAAGCGGCTCAAGCTGTTCAAGCTCCCCAAGATAACCATGGGCGTGCTTTCATGATGAATGCCCACCAAGCGCAACAAAACGGCGATGTGATGAACGGTACGTTTCTTGTAGACGACCACTTTGCATCTATATTATTTGACACCGGTGCCGATATGAGTTTGGTGTCTTTTGAATTTGAGTCCTTGCTTGATAAACCTCGGTCTAAACTTAACAACTCGTACGCTGTTGAAGTAGCGAATGGTAAATCTGTAACGATCGATTCTGTTATTCGAAGTTGCAAGATGAAGCTTAATGGCCACGCATTCTCAATCGACCTCATCCCGATGCAATTGGGAAGTTTTGACATCATAGTAGACATGGATTGGTTGTCCTCTCACCATGCTGAAATCGTTTGCTTCGAGAACATTATTCGTATTCCGATTGCCGATGGTCAACTCTTGGTGTTATTGGTGAAAAGCCTTCTCATTCGAGCCTTAACCTCATAACTTGCTCTCAAGCCCATACGTACTTACGCAAGAAGTATGTAGCATTCGTGGCTCACGTGGTTGTAAAGAAAGAGCAAAAGATTGAAGACATTCTGGTTGTTCGTGAGTATCCTGAAGTGTTTCCCGATGATGTATCTGGCCTTCCTCCCGTTCGTGAAGTTGAATTCCGCATTGACCTTGTGCCTGGTACAACTCCGATTGTGAAAGCTCCCTACCGTCTTGCACCCTCCGAGATGCAAGAATTGTCTCCCTAACTCCAAGAATTTTCAGAAAAAGGGTTCATTCGCGCTAGTTCGTCTCCATGGGGCGCACCTATTTTTTGTCAAGAAGAAAGACGGTTCCATTCGTATGTGTATCGACTACCACGAGCTTAACAAGCTTACAGTCAAGAATCGTTACCCTTTCCCTCACATCGACGATCTCTTTGATCAACTCCAAGGAACTTCTTGCTTCTCCAAGTTTGATCTTCGTTCGAGTTATTATCAACTTCGCGTGCATGAAGATGATGTACCTAAGACCGCCTTCCGTACTCGATATGGACATTACGTGTTTAGGGTTATGCCCTTTGGGTTAACCGATGCACCCGCGGTATTCATGGACCTCATGAACCGCGTATGCAAGCCATACTTAGATAAATTCATGATTATCTTTACTGATGATATCCTCATATATTCTAAGTGGAAAACCGAGCATACAAAGCACCTTCATTCCATCCTTGATCTCTTGAGGATGGAACAACTTTACACAAAGTTCTCGAAGTGTGAATTCTGGTTGAACAAACTCCCATTCTTGTGGCACATAGTAAACGAAAAGGGTATTCACGTTGACCCCGCAAAAATTGAAGCCATCAAGAATTGGAAGACTCCAACCTCTCCCACTGAAGTTCGTTTGTTCCTTGGTTTTGCGGGTTATTATCATCGCTTCATCCTTAATTTTTCCAAGATCGCTTTGCCCCTGACCGCCTTGACTCACAAGGATAAGCCTTACGTGTGGGGACTAAATCAAGATGAAGCATTCCAAACTCTCAAACGTATGCCTTGCGATGCGCTGATCCTTGCTCTCCCCGAGGGCAACGAGGACTTTGTTGTTTATTTCGATGCTTCTAACCAAGGCCTCGGTTGTGTCCTTATGCAACGAGGTAAAGTCATCGCTTACGCTTCTCAGCAACTCAAAGTTCATGAAAGGAATTACACGACGTATGATCTCGAGCTCGGGGCTATTGTTTTTGCGTTGAAAATGTGGAGACATTACCTTCATGGCACAAAATGTGTGGTATTCACCGACCAGAAGAGTCTTCAACACATTTTTAAACCAAAAGGATATGAACATGCGGCAACGACGATGGGCCGAATTACTTAGTGATTACGACTGCGAAATTCGCTACCACCCCGGTAAAGCGAATTTTGTAACCGATGCCCTTAGCCGAAAGACTCATGTGAAATCTATCTTGCTTCATAGTGTGACCGTCCAAACTGATCTCCAACTCCGAATCTTTGAATCCTAACATGTCTCGGTCACCGAGGGTAATATGCATGACGAAATGTCTTGTGGCGCTGAGCTTTAACTCGAAACTAAGCTTGATGGTTTGTTGTATTACCTTAATTGTTTGTGGGTTCCCAATCATGATGATCTTCGTACTTTCGTCATGGATGAAGCTCATAAGTCGCGATATTCCATTCATCATGGTGTGGATAAGATGTATTTCGACTTACGGTCCACATTTTGGTGGCCCGGTATGAAGAAAGACAATGCATTGTACGTCGCATAGTGCCTTACTTGCGCTAAGGTTAAGGGCGACCATCAGCGACCACCTGGTTTACTCATTCAACCGCACATCCCAATTTGGAAATGGGAAGATGTGACCATGGATTTCGTGTTTAAACTCCGAACCACTCGAAACCGCCACGACAGAATTTGCGTTATTGTTGACCATTTGACTAAGTCTGCGCACTTTATTCCGATCAACAAAAAGTTCTCGGTGGACCAACTCGCTCAACTCTATGTTCAACGTATCGTGTGTCGTCATGGTGTACCTTTGCGTATTATTTCCGACCGTGATAGTCGTTTTACTTCTCGCTTTTGTTCATCTTTGCAAATTGCGTTGGGAACTCTTTTGGACCTTAGCACCGCCTATCATTCTCAAACCGATGGTGAATCCAAGCGAACGATTCAAATGCTTGAGGATATGCTTAGGTCTTGTGTTTTGGAATTTGGTGGAAACTGGGATTCTCATCTTCATTTGATTGAGTTCTCCTACAATAACAGTTTTCATACGAGCATCGGTATGGCTCCATTTGAAGCACTCTATGGTTGTAAGTGTTGTTCTCTGATTTGTTGGAATGAGATTGGTGAAGCCCAAATCACCGGTCCCGAACTTGTCCAAGAGACCACTATTCAAATTGCGCAAATTTGACAAAATATCTTAGCCGCTCGTAGTCGCCAAAAGAACTACGCGGATAATCGTCGACGACCTCTTGAGTTCAACGTTGGTACTCGTGTTCTTCTCAAGGTATCTCCTTGGAAGGGCGTGGTTCGTTTTGGTAAGAAAAGTAAACTATCTCCTCGATATGTTGGACTTTTCAAAATTCTTGATCGTGTTGGTAGCGTGGCCAATACTCTAGAACTTCCGCAAGAACTCGCGAATGCACATCCGACGTTTCATGTGTCGAATCTTAAGAAATTCTTAGCCAAGGAAATTCTCCACATACCACTTGACGAAGTGCGCATCGATGAATCTATGCACTTTGTTGAAAAACTGGTGGAAATCATGGATCCCAAGGACAAAGAGACCAAACGTAGCCGCGCACCTTTGGTAAAGGTTCGTTGGGAATCTAAACGAGGCGCTGAATTTACTTGGGATTGGGAAGACCAAATGCAAATGAAGTATCCCCATTTGTTTTGATATGGATTCTTTAAACTAATTTCGGGATGAAATTTTCTAAAGTAGGAAATACCGTGACATTCGTCAAATTCGATTCATATTTGTATTTGTAAACCCGACCCGTTGGGTCATTTCGATGTATTGTTTATTGATCATTTATTATTTAATTCCGAGTCATAAACATTAATCGAGTCGTGCAGGTTAAACACGTAAACAATCCAAAACCGAATATTATATAGTACGATTATAAAAGTTAGGGATAAAAGTGTAAACTTTCATAAACTAATATTAACTTAAAAAGTAATTCAATTGCATTTAACATGTTATGAAACCTTAAGGACTAAAACTAAAAATAGTATTTAAAATATATTATTATAATAATAAAACCCATCCTCCCCGTAGCCCTCTGTTTTTCCGGCCACACCTCCGGCCGCCGGAAACCGGCGCCGGAGGTAGCCAAAACCACCGTAAACTCGTTTTTAACCCAAATTAAATATATAAAAACGATTTGCCGTCAATACTAAACAATATCCAACAACTTAATTCACCGTGGATTGACCCGTAATCATTGCCAGAATTCACGGAAATCACCATTAATGGAATCAACGCGTATACGCTCCTCATCATAGTATAAATAGGTGCCTAACATTCAAACCAACTTGCTCATTCTCTCCAATCCCCCTCTAATACACAAATTTCTCTGTAATTGGGAGCTCTTTATATTTTATTCAGACGAACTCAATCTCGGCCAATCTAAAACAGTTATAGGTAATTGATATGTGCCTTTTAATGTCGCATAACTAATAATCAATAGCCCTAAACTAATTTGATTAAACATGGAACGGATTACTCAATTGCAAAATCTAGGGTTCTTCTTGAAAAAGAAGAACCTGAAATATTATATATATATATTATTGAGCCTATAACGAATGTTTCACACAGATCAACTGGTTAGACACACAGGTTAACACATGAAAGACCCGGGTTCGAAACCCGGGTCATGCGCATTTCTTTTTTGAACAACATGTATACATTATTATTATTAATATTATTAAACTGAACTTGTTAATATATAAATAAATTAGAAAACCAAACCTGTTGGATGTCCTTCCCCCAGATCACATGGTTAGCATACTTCGTTTACATAGTAGGGACCCGGGTTCAAAACCCGGGTCAAACCCCATTTTTTTTAATAAAAAATCAGTTTATTTAAATTAACTTTTTAGACAATTTTAATCATTTAAAAATCAAAATAAATTTATAAAAACCTTTTTAAATTAAATAAAAATTATGTGAATTAACAATAAAATATATCTCACCATTTTACTCTTAAAAACCAAGTTTCTCGTTTTTGTAAACCGTATCTAAAAATCGTTTAATAAACGTAGAGTAAGCTTTAAAATTCCTAAAAATTTTTTTTGTCAATGCAATAAATATAAATATAACTTATAAACCATAGTTCAAGCTTTTCGAGCATATAAACTTTGTTTCCTCGCCATTAAGGTGCTTAATTAATATTAACAACCGACTTTCCGTTAAGACATAAATAACAATGTTATAATAAAAAATATAAAATAATATAAAATTCATAAAATATAAACAAACTTTCGATATAAGTTATACGATAAAATAATCCCATACGAACATCGATTAAGTCTCGTTTATACCTATTATAGTTAGTGCGGATTGCTCGTTTCGGCTTTCATGACGTGTTCAATTGTTTCCCATCTTCAACGCTTTCGAGCTTTCCTTTTTACTTCTATTGCTAAGGTGAGTTTTTTACCACCCGTTTTTAATGTTTTATTGTTTTGGGGTAGTATATGTATCCATATTAAAATTCAAGAATTGATTTCTTCTATTACAAAACTACAATTCGTATATGGACTTGTGTGTTACTTGTATTACTTGCACGAATATTACTTGCACGTTGGGAAGCCTCATTAAGTACGATCATACGCCCCCCTTTGCACTCCGGTCCATTTGTATCGAGTGGAAAAGGGCCTCATTAACCTAGTACGTTGATTGCTATCAACTAGAAAGGACCTTACTTGCGCGATTAACCGAGTACGTTGGTTGTTACCAATTGGAAAGGACTTACTTGCTCGTTTATCACTTGTCCATGAGTTGTACGGTTTTTATGTATGTATTTAAAACTGTAGAAACTCACCGGCTATTTATAGCTGACTTTATTTTATACATATGTTACACGTACCGTGATTAGAGGATGAAGGACTAGAAGATGCTTAGAATACCTAGGTTATTTAATAAACGAGACATTTGTTTTGATTATGATTTGATTTCAAGTTGTATTCTTATCTGAACTTGTGTTATATGACTTATCAATGAATTAATGTTATTATGGTCACAAAATAGTGTCACGTGTGTTTGAACAATCTGTACGTCACACTCGGGTGTTTCCGCTTAAGCCGCGGTGTTACACCAAATTTATTTCCGGTTCGGTTTTTGGCGATAAAATTTTAGCGGGTACGACAAACAGTGCGAAAACGAGTCTTTTTCGGCCAAATTTTTGTTAATTTAGGAAAACAGAGTATTTGTCTGTAAAAATCCAAAATATTTTCACGGATCGCTTAAAACATCCTTAATAAATGTTTTGTAGGTCTTTATCAGTTTAACGAATGATAAAACGCTTGTTTCGGAACTATCTTTCGCATTTAATTTCATAGCGGGTAGTTAAATGAGCATGTTTTCGTTTAATTGATTTGCTATTGGACTAAGGTTGTAATATCAATATGCTGGCTTATATTAAATGTATATCACTTATAGATGCCCTCCCGGGATATCTGGGTCATAACCAGACTCGTTTGGCTATTCGTTCGTTCGTTACGCAATAAGTGGCTAATCGCATATTCAATATGTGAATACTAATGTGTAACCGGTTTTGCCACGAATGCCACATTCTCCCCCAATTAAAAAATTTCATCCCCGAAATTCGATACCAATTGCGCCCATTTAGGGAAAAGTTATAAGTATTTGTTTTGGAATTCCTTCTTTCAATGTATTTGTTTCTTCCCTGTTGTGGATTTAATCAATGAAATTTTATTGTGTCGTAACTGTTTTATTTTTCCCGTCCAATATTTCCATAGGTTTCTTTACAAAGTTTAATTGTATGAAAATTTTCAAGTGGTACTAATCCCGCTTCACCAGTAAGGCACTCGTCCATATTCGATATATATAAAATGTCATGAGTTATATAGTTTTGGTTAATATGCTACAGGATTAACCTTCGAGACAAGTTTGTACGGTTCCATGTATTTTAGAGTTAGCTTATCATTTTCATCAATTCTACTAACCCTTTCAAAAATCAACAACTTCCACGTATATCGGTTTAGTTCTTTTGTCAATCCCAAGCGGCTTGTAGTTTGTTTTTAATCTTGCGAGCTTTATCTGTGGTTCCGAATTCAGATCGGATTGTGTATTTTGAGTGTCGCCAATTTTTAGTTCAATAAGGTGGCGATTTATACTCTTGCTCGTATAACACAATGATAGCCTCTTGTATAGTATTATGATAACTGTTTGTGTACGAGGATTAAACTAGGAGGTACCGGTCCCAATTTCCTCTAGTGTTTTTATAGTTTATTTGGTTCAATTGTTTGCTAGAGGACGGCAGACCATGCTCAGGTCTATTCAGGTTCTAAAGCTTCATGCACAACTTGCCAAACATGAGAGGTAGAATGACTTTCTCGACCTGAAATAGCTAAAATAAGCACACTATGTCAAGATACAATTTTGTTAACATAAGACTAGTTTTTCAGTTGTGTAATAGTGTGCGGCTTTGGTCAGTCAGTGAATATTATCCAGATTACATCGCCTTCTCAGGATGTTTTAGGAATATGTGTTAAGATGTCCATTGTAATTTGTTCCCACTTCTATTGGGGTGTTTCAGGTTGCTATAACATTCCGAATGTTTTTGGTACTCAACCTTAACTTAAAACATGCTAAATCTTTACTACACATTCGACTATAATCTTTTTCATATCAGATTATCCATAAATTTCTTTTACATCTTTACACCTTGCACTAGCACCCACCCAGTCTAACAGTACACCTGGACTGGCTTTTCCTCATCGTTAACCCGATCACTAAGGTTATAAAGGCTTGAAGTTCAAGTTTCGGTTCTTGCAGTAAAGTATTGTCAGTTTTCACAGGTATAATTGTTTAACAATTCCACCCATCTTCATTGTCTCATAGTCAGCTTCTTCTGATCACTCATAGGTCATAGGTTTTTGCGGTTTGTGTAATTTGTTCCGTTAGTAGTATGCAAGTAATGCCCCCATATTTTGGGTACAAAGGTAATCGTTCCATATTTCCGGTCACGGATAATATAGTTCTTCTCATCCGTTTTTTTAGTCACTAGGGGTATATGCTATTACTTTGTTTTTTTTCCATACGTAACCTCGGGTCTTTTTGAGTTAGGAGGATAAAATTTTAGGTAATACTGGAAAAGTGTTCATCCTACTGGGGTGTACATGAATCTTTGATGCAACTGTTATAATATATACTTTAATATGGGGATACGAAAGGCATTAGAGTGTATATATATATATATATATATATATGACATTTATCATTTATAAGTTAACATATTTGGTTATAAGTCACCAACGGGTTGTTGGGTTAACACAGTCAACTTATTTTTGGCAACGGTCAACAGAGTTGGACATTTTGGTCAAAGGTCAACAAGTCAAACTTTTGGTCAAAGTCAACAAAGTCAAACTTTGGTCAAAGTCAACAAAAGTCAAATTTGGTTAAACATTATAAACAATGGGATTGTTGATATTAGGGGTTCTAGGAACCATTACACATTAATTACGTGCTCGTACACTTTAGGATACTCGTACAGGACTTCTTGCTTAGCAGTTGTGACATTCGTCAATTTTCAAACCAGAAACCCAACCCATTTTAAAATTCTGATATAATTCGGATCCGCATTTATTAATAAAAATATTGATTTCATGTCATTTTGATTTGTTGTTTTTAATATAAATTATTGTTGTTGTTGTTGTTATTATTATTATTATCTACATAATCATACGATACTTGTCTAAGTTTTCATCATTAATTAATTTATTTCTCATGTACGTAGATCAATTGTTTTCATACAAACTTTAAGTCTTATATGTTTGTGAATTCAAGTAGGTCGGTGACGTGACCTATCGTGTCCAAGTAGGTTGGTGTAGATGGAGAGCTACTACAGGAGTTTTGTGCGACAAGAGGTTCCCAACTAAATTAAAGGGGAAATTTTATAGGGTTTCCATTTGACCAGCGATGTTGTATGGAACAGATTGTTGGGCCATTAAGAAGGCACACGCACGTAAGCTAGAGGTAATAGAGATGAGAATGTTGAGGTGGATGTGTGGGAATACAAGATCTGACCGAATAAGAAATGACGTGTAACGCCCGTTAATTTCTGACAAAAGGTTTAATCTTGTAGTGTTATGTACACCTTTCGGGCTTGACCCGGCATTCTCTCGGGAGCTCCTTGCAAACCTCGTAAACGTTCTCACTTAACTTTCCACCCAAGTTGCTACATACTTCAATTTGGAGGGACTTGGATGTAACTATTTTATATCATAAAACAAAAGAAAACTCAAACCCTAAACCTATTTGCAGCCGTCGGACCTGGACCCCCCCTGCTCGTTTTTCTTCTGCTCAGCCAAGTTTCAGTCGTGAAAACTTCAATTCAAGGTCGGTTTTATGATTCCCATGTCTTTTACACCTTAATTGATCATATTAACGCGTTTATTGGTCGTTAAGATTGAGTTTTGATGATAACAGCTTGCTGACAGATTCGTATACGTTTATTGTAGGGTCTGTAACGCGATGTTAATCCACTGTTTTTGATCGATTCTTGATTCCATGATGTTCTACTTTGAGTCTGGTTTCCAGAAAGGTATAATACGTAATTTTTGGACGAGATTTGAATAGTTTTTATGATTTTATAAAATCGAGTGTCAAACCTGATGCGGGACGACGGATTCTGGTCCGTCTTCCCGACATCATAACCTTTTTTTGAAAAGTCTAAATTGGTTGGTTCCACTTCTGGAAGTTAATATTTTGAGTTAGGAACCAAACCCAATTGGAATCGTTTAATTTGGCTGGGTAATGAATTTTATAAAAATAAAACCATTTTGTTGCGCAGCTGAAATAGCTGCACATACCTTTCTATGTTAGAATAATTTTTATGATTTTTGTGTTCACTAGAAAAATATAATAAAAATATTTTTATAATCTTAAGATATTTATGTAACACTGGTAAAAATTTAATAATTTAATTCCATGGTTTTCCTATGTAATAAAATACATCTTTGCATGCTAAAATCTGCATGTTATATTCGTATTGATCAATAAGTTCGTTTTAGGCTTAACCGGTGGCTGCCCTTTCTCGCTTCTTTTGGGGCTGTTATAATTGAATTTCGTACTCTGTCATATTCTTAGGTATGTCACTTACAATATACTAAAATTTCATGGCCAATGGAGGTGCTTAGGTCGGTCAATCGATTTTAGTTCGAAAACTAGGGTTTATCGGGTGTAGGATTGGCAATTGTTAAGTTTGATGCGTTAAACGATCGGATGACCGACCGAATCAGTTTTTACAGCCCTAGGGGAGTTTAAGGGCTATGGGAAAATTATATTTTTGATGCACGGGGCTGTTGGGGTTAGTGCTTCGTCAATCGAGTCGGCGGTGCGTGAATTTTCGTTTAAACGTTAAAGTAAGAGTTGTAAAAAGGAACCGTCAACCCTATCAACTCGGGTGACATAATCTTGATGAATGAAAAGATTTAAAATGGAATTTGGTCCATTCGGGGCTGATTCGTTTAACAAATGGTTTTAAGGTTTATTTCGCGCGCATTCGACCCGATTTGATTATCGTTTTAGGCCAAGTTGTTGGGCCTTGGGCCAAGTGTTGGGCCTTGGGCCAAGTTGTTGGGCCTTGGGCCAAGTTGTTAGGCTTGAACGGCCCATTAGGCTAGAGTGTTCTTACAGTCTAGTTTAGTAACGCGTTGTGTATAATTTACAGGCCCTTACTTGTGAGTGTGCACTTAGGGATTTCCTAGCTCGTTACAGGTGTTCGATCGATTCCAGGTGAGATCATGATGCCCTTTTTACTCTTTTACGTTTTGGGCTAGCATACACATCGAAATACAATTTTAAACGATTTTACTCGTTACAATGATTTGAATAGTTTTACATGGTCTCATTCGTGATGTTGCATTTTGAAAGCTATATTTGAATTATTTTACATGCCTTAGGATATTTTAGACTCGTTCATGGTCTTGTGTCCTTAAGGTTACATACACTATTGATTGTCTAGACTCGAGGACGTTAGCAGACTTGGTAGTAATTGAATATGAGTAGACCTACCTACTTAGTTCCCGTATGTGATGATATATATATATATATATATATATATATATATATATATTTATGTAGGAATATATATATGTATGTATATATGGAGGTATGTATGTACGTATGAGGATGTGTACCTTATAGCCTACGATTGTGTAATGATATTTAGTTTCTCGTGACTAAGAATGATGTATGTAGGCTTATTGTTGTGTGTGTGCATGGTGATTCACGGTCGGGTCAAATATATTACTCGGGTTGTACCCGTGGTGAAGAGGCCCGTGTGACATGATCATCATTTTGGCGGGTCAAATATATTACTCGGGTTTTAAAATCCCGTGGTGAAGAGGCCCGTTGGATGTTGAGCCGTGATCAGGTCAAATATATTACTCGGGTTATACCCGTGGTGAAGAGGCCCGTATCACGTGCTTGGATGTGTGAGCCGGGATCGGGTCAAATATATTACTCGGGTTGTACCCGTGGTGGAGAGGCCCGTATCTCGTGCTCGGATGTATAAGCTGTGACCGAGTCAAATATATTACTCGGGTTTGACTCGTGGTGGAGAGGCTCGTGTCACATGCTTAGGTCTTACCGCGTCCGGGTCAAATATATTACTCGAGTCTTGACTCGTGGTGGAGAGGCCCGTGTACGTGTGTTCGACGATGATTGTATTACTTGGTGAATTATATATAATTTATTTTATTTATACCTTCTCTATTGTTTATAACTATAGCTTTGAAATACAGTATGAATTATTGTTTATGAAAACTTGAACTCACTCAGCTCAAGCTGACTTTGTGTGTATGTTAGATTGACTTTCAGGTTGAGGATTAGAGATTTCCGCTTGGACGTGCTAGAGACTACTCGGACGGTTGAAGGCACATCTAGTCGAAGAATTACTAACGCAAACTGTTTCTTTTAAATTATTACCATAAGTATTTAAATTTTAATTTTGGTCACTTTCCTGGTTTTGGGAATTTTGATGTTATCTATTCCGCTGTTTACTACTCTGAAACGATTTTAATGATATGAAGATTTCAAATAAAACGAATATTTTATTTACATTTGATTTTTGCACACTTGCACCCGTGTTTGGGATTTTTAATACTTAAACTTTTCCGCTGTTATTTACTCTGAACTTGTTTTAAATAAAACGAATCGATTGGTTTTAAATTTTTGTGAATTTGGGGAGGTGATTACCAACTGTAGGAGTCCCGGGATTCGGGGTCTTACACGACGTTTTTCAGAAAAGATTAGGGGTAGCTAATATGTCAGATAAGATAAGGGAGGGGAGATTGAGGTGGTTTGGACATGTGAAGAGAAGACAAACGACAAATCCTGTTAGATCAGTAGTAAACATTACTATAGAGGGTAGGAGGGGTAGAGGTAGACCCAAATTGACTTGGGATGAAATGATAAGGCATGATTTGATAAACCTGCATCTCTCCGAGGACATGGTTGATGATAGGACTTCTTGGAGACGTAGATTAAGGTTAAGGACTTCTAAGGAGATGATATAGGTTTGGTCCAGAAATATGACCTGACCAACTTAGTATAGTTTGTTTCTGTTACTTGTAATTGTTTATTTTTACTATTAATACTTCTATTTATTTTAATTATTTTATCTACTTATCATTTTTTTTGTTGGTACTAAATATTACATTTTCCTAATAGTCTATTTTATACTTTATTTACTATTCTACTATTATGTAGCTTGTTTTTACAGCCAGGGTCCCTTGGAAGCAGCCTCTCTATTCCCCATGGATAGAGGTAAGGCTTGCCTACATCGCACCCTTCCCAGGCCCTAATAATAGTTTTACTATGTGTGAGATTTATTGGGTATGATTGTTGTTGTTGTTGTTGTTTGTGAATTCACTAACAGTTTTTCACTTGGATTAATGTAACAACATTCACATTTTGTTAATTTGTAAACTCTGATAAACAATATATAGTTTATCAAATGGAAGGTGTACTACTAATATATAAGTTGGTATAGTCATTTTATTTATTTATTTATTTATTTATTTATTTAAGCTTATTATTTTTAACAATATTTCATCTTCATGTACATATACCATATTTAAGTGTTATAATATCTTTAATTTTCATCAATTGAGTCAAAACCATATAATTCTTCATTATTATTGCTTAAGACTAGTCTTTTGACTAGTTCTTGAAATTAATTATTTTTACACTGTTATTAACGATTTTATGGCTATATAAATCACACCTCCATCTAGTATTTTCCCTTGCCCAACTAATTTCTCACTACTTAACAAGTGATTTTCTCACACCCCCTTTCTACTCTTTTACATGTTTTGGGGGTAGCATATATAACCTAGCAAAATACTTTATTTTAGCCTCATTGCCTCAAAACTACAATTTTTACATGGACTTGTGTGTTAATTGCTTATTTGATGTTTTATGTCTCATTGAATGATTATTAGTTTGTGTTATTTATTTATTGTTGATGCCTCATAGCCGCAGTAGCCTCAATAAGTATGATCATACACTCCCCTTACTATTTCGACTTAGTATCAAATAGAAAAGGGCCTCATTTGTTATCTTTACATAATTCATCTATTCTTGAATTCATACTTGTCTCATGGAATTGTGTGACACTCCACTAAACATGTCAATTTCCGAACAATGATTAATTTTGATTTCTTTACGTTAATTCCCAATTGATTAAATTTTGTTATTTTTAATCACAAGTCTAGCATAAAGCTGTATATGCATGACATATTGCATATAAGTAATTTATTTCTATTTAAATTACTTAAACTTCTGGATTTATCCGACGGATGCGGAAGTTAGTGCTACTTTTAAACGACTCGAATATATACTTAAATGAACCAAGGGGTTTAAATTCTACATTATACAACTATAGTGTTTTTATAATATATACAACGAATATGTTACAAATTATGAACGCTTAGTTATTTACTTTAAAAATCTTACAATTATGCCATACTTCTAGCATGCAAACGCACGAACGTTTAAGGTTATAAATAACCTCTAATCTCCATGAAAACATCATAGATCACCTAGGATCATTTCTTATCACTAGAATGGTATCTAGACATCTAAGTAAACAAAAATGAATAAAATTTCTTTTTTTTTTAAGAATCTTTAGAATGCAAAATTTTTTTTTGGTGAACAAGATCTTTAAAAGAGTTATTCATGTTGGATGATCGTTTTCATTTTTGTTATTTTTTCTGCAAATTTTTTGTTATTGTTTATATTTTTAGGAGGAGAAAATTAGAAAAATCCAAAAAGATTGTGTTTTTTGTATGAAAAATATAAAGAATACAAAAATATGTTGCTAATATTAAAAAATATAACATTTGAGAAATGTGATCCAACATATATGGGAAATGATAGTACATTGACTTAGCGGGCCTAACACACGAATAAACTAGACTAAAATATAGGCGTAGAATCGAGCACCGAAAGCTTTGATACCACTTGTTTTTCCCGATGAGGATCGATGAACTCAATATTAATCTACGAAACCGACCGAGCACGTACACAAGATGTAAATATTAACTCGTTGAAGCTCGTATATAAATTTCGGCAGAGTTTCGGTACAATATGTATCTCGTAAGGAAATGAGCAGTTCTAACTAACCTGTAACAGACTATCTAAACCTATTTATACATCCATGCACTCATTCATTTAACTAGCTACTCATTCGTTACTAAATCCCATGTTATTCATTAGCCTTTGGTTTTCCTCATTCGTTAACATTGCATGCACATTCGTTATCTTCTCTTATGCATCTCATTCGTTAGCCATCACCTTGATATGGCACATTCGTTAGTTAGCTCATCTCACATTCGTTATGTTGACTTGATGTGCACATTCGTTAGACATGAGCTTGTCTTTTCATTCGTTAATCATGCATGCCTTAATTCTTTATCTCATTCGTTATCTTTTGCATCGACAAAGCGACTTCTCGGTTTAACTCCCAGCACTTATCACATTTCATGTACTAACAATTATAACATTAGAAAGAAAAATATAACATTTTAATGTTAAAACAATTATTTTTACATAAATATATTTTGGGAAAATATATATGTTTATGATGTAAAAGTAATAACCTTTACGAAGAAAATGACCAAAACAATACATAAATTCGGTCGGGAAAAGTATAAACTAAAATATAATTATATCAGTCGTAACTTAAAAATATTGTTTTCTAGAAAAATATATGATTATAATATATTTATTTAATACTCGACCAAGCGAAACCGTTTGACAAAACAACTATATTAAAAGCCGACACACATGAACGAGAAATGAATATAATAAGTTATATAATTATGCAAGTATTTATTTTCAAAAGGGATATAAAAACTTATCACCAATGGGTCATCCCACAACTAACGTGCGGAACTTTTTTTACGAAATAAACGGAGTAATCGGTTGGGTGAAAGCAACCTACACAGTAAACGAAACGATCGGTTTGGTGAAAGAAACCGACACCCTAAATGAAACGATCGGTTGGTGAAAGCAACTGACATCTTAAACGAAATGATCGGTTGGTGAAGGAATCGATAACAAAATTACTAGTTGGATGAAAACAACTAGCATAAACAGACTTGCGAGTCGATAACAGTAACTAACTGACCTTAAGCGTTTAGGACGTGTGAAGGAAGCGGACCCCGGGCCTCAACTGAAACTGGTGGCGAACTAAACACTAACGAACAAGGTGAGTTTCATGACCCCTTTTTACTATTTTATTGTTTTATAAATCCGGGGTGGAAAACATTCACAACTACTTTTAGATACGATAATTAGAAACAAAACACCATTCCTTATGCGAACATGAGTTGAACTAAGTAGTGCGAAAAGTCCCTTTCTTGCATACTATAACCATTAGCTAATGGAGTTAGCCACATGAATATACGAATAGTACTATTGATGTTGACATTTCCCCGAATTGCATTGAATCAAGTTGCGTATATTCGATCTGTGAGATTTGAACAGGGCAAAAGGATATATGTCGTGGTTTGATTATAGACTCAGGGTTCATCATATTAATTCGTAGATTTAGCTAGATCATCGTATTTGTTTCAACATATTATCGTATACTTATTTGTGAACTGATCCAATGTTTTATGAATAACATGATTTCATATCGAGTCTCAAAACCTGTGAATCACCAACCATTGTGTTGACTTTTTAAACGTATGTTTTTTCAGGAAATTAACAGCACACGTAAGGAATCATGAAGACGGGACCTCAATGCATAATTAGGATACCTTTTTGGAGGATTTCGCTTGTATAACCCTATAATTGTTCAGGGTCATATACGAGAAGTCTCCTAGTTGTTTTCAACAAATTTTGTTTGAAAATAAGTTATGATTTGTAAACGTTTTTTTTAAACTATTGGTATCCTAATACATGTATGTTAGTAATAATCATATGCTTACAGTATACATGACATCACGCGCTTGCGCTTCCACTTTAGCGGGGTGTGACAGATTGGTATCAAAGACACTGGTTATAGCAAACTAGAGGGTCTAGTCTATAACTGGTGACTCATCAAAATATTTCGTTGCATACATACACATTTTCATAATATATACTACATTATACGGATATTGTTGCAACATGGATTTTGTCCTCATCCACCCATATTGCTTATTTCCCGACACCATAACCATTAGTCTCTTGATCTCCGCCACTTCATGAGTTATGGCACGCTAGTCTTGGTAACTGTACCAACCACGCCTGCCGGCAAGCAGTGGCACCCGCACCTGAATGGTGACTTGAGAAAATATTATTAACCACCGCAAAGCTGGGATGAATCGGGAACCTCAGTGTACCTTTATGGAATGAGAACCGGTAACTCAAGTAATAGGAGTACCAAATTGATATTGCTACCGTAAAGTATGTCTCACGAGACTGCAATTCAGTGCCGACAAATTGAGTACATGGCCATATGGTGCACCTACAATACGTGCGGGCATCTATCACATGAGGAAGCTACGTGCCAATTTCTATTTGAAATCTTACGCGATGATGTAGAGGCTAACATTCGTAAACCGGAGTATAATCAGGTGAATAATAGACTACTCTCATATTGTTCATACTGAACCATTCATGTAACATCCTATCTTAAGGATGCCTATGGATGAAATCTTTCTAATCATTCTGTCCTACATAACATCGGTCCATGATTATTAACAAAGCTTTATTGTTCATAACAATGTTTTAGCACTCGATAATTCAACTAAATGGACACTTCAGTTCCCTTTAACTAGAGGCTCGAATATGAAAGACACTTGGATGACCATGTAAGGTAGATTATCATTACGGGTGCACACGTAATCATAATGTGTAATGCATGAGAATCCAGGTGAACACTATGGTTCTAGCAAATGTTCAAATAAGTCCAAATTCATAAGTTCATCTAGATTCGGTCTCCAAGTGAAACAAACCTTCGTTAGGATAACCGAGACGACGTCCTATGATACCTCGTTCTATTGTTGTTTACTTGAAAGGTTTGAAAATTCACTCTATTATCGTAGCTGGCCAAGACTCGGTACCATCAGCAACAAAATTGGCTAGGTACTCTGTTAAGATCATTCCTTAACTTTCAGGCCTCTATACACAAGTCAATTTTTTGTACGATTTGGCAAGAAGGGAAAATTAAGTCCTCGTTTTGTTGGACCGTTTGAAATTTTAGAAAGAATCGATACAGTAGCCTATCGCTTACGCTTTTCCAGAAGAGATGAATGGAATACATGATGCGTTTCATGTTTTTAACTTGCGTAAATGTCTGTCAAACTAAACTTTAGATATACCCTTAAAAGATGTTGAAATTAGCGAAAATCTAAAATTAGTAGAAAAACCTTTACAGATAGAAGATTTTATAGTTAAGAAACATAAGAGAGGTAAGCTAAAGTTAATAAAGGTAAAATGGAACTCCCGTAGAGGTCTAGAATATACATGGGAGTTAAAATCAGAAATGATAAAGAAATTCTCCCACCTATTTTAACAAATCTCGAGGACAAGATTCATTCCAAGGTGGGAGGATGTAGCATCCTGAAACTTTTGGGTAATAATTGCCAAATTTTAAAAGTTGGAGGATCAAAGATTTTCTTAAAATGACTAGGAACCAAGACCATAATTATGTACAACGAGAACCAACTCGAAAAATGAGAAAACTAGATATCGTTACCATTGCACTACGTAATTGACATAATTTAAGTCAATCATAATACGCGAAGGACAAAGAAAATATTTAGAATTTCGGCGGTGTTGTGCTACGCGATGACTATCAATTTTCTCATTGCAATACGCGATGACCATGCTAAGTTGTTAATACATCAGTATTCATCTCAGTCTTTGTTTAACGTGTTTTGTAATAGATTAAAGTATAGGGGTTGTTTTGTAAGGTAGAGATGCACATTCTCTATGGAATGTATCGCGAATGTGATCTGTTTTGGTCCTCATTTGTTAGACTTGTTAACGAATGAGATGTAATGTATTAAGGGCCATTCGCTAAGGTTGTTTAGTGAATGGCGTAGCGTATGAGATGCTTATGTGATGTATAGTGAATGAGGTCATGTCCTATAAATACCCCTGTAACATTTACTCTAATTATCGGTTCTTATTATTATTATTATTGAAATTGCCTCGTTGTGCTGCCAAAATTCTCTCTTGTTACACACACTAACACATAGTAGCATCTAATCAACGTTCAAACAATCATATCTAAGACAAGCTCGAGTATGATTAATCTGCCATGGATTCTTTGTTGGGTTTTAACAAGATTATCAAAGTCATAAAATCCCAATTTTATGAAAAACGCAGCGGAAATTAGTTTTAAATCTTGTTAATTTGATGTGTATAAAACCTATTTTACACATGAAAAACCCAAGCCCGGATCCATATACGAAATACATACTATCAAACACATGCTTGTCACAATAAGTCCATGCATGTTAAAGCTACCTTTCAAATCCAAGAAAGAGGAAGGAGATGATGATAAGGAAGGCAAGAACTTGAATATGAAGCTCCTCAAGCTAGCATACCCTAAGCTTTCCAACGAACACCACTTCTAGCTAGGATTTTCACACTTGGATCTTCTCCTTGTTTCCATTACTCTTGGCCGAATCCAAAGAGAGGAAGAGAGTGTAGAGGTTTTTTCCTCTTGTTCTTATGTTGTAAGAATGAATGAATGAGAGAGAGAGAGAGAGAGAGATTTTGAAGTCTTTCAAAGTCACCACCCAAGTCCACCAATGGAACTCTATGCATGTACCCACTATAGAAAAATAATAATATAAAATTGAAGATGCAAAGAGAGGGGGGAGGGGGGGGGGGGCGGCCACCCTCTCACCCTTTTCAAAATCATATTATTATTTTTTTTTCTTTTCTTATAAACAAGTTTTATAACATAAAATCACAATATGTTATTTCCCAAAATAAACATAACACAATGTAGGTAACATGTTTGGTAACCATTTTCACATATTGTTATTTAACCATCTTAAGTAACATTATGGAATACTGTCTCTCAAAATATAAATCATCCATATGATTTATTTATTTCACAAGTACATTGTATTTAGAAACCCCTTTCTAAATAACTCAAGTGTTAATATTTATTTGTAATGATCATATCATATATAAAAAAATATTATTGATGTTTGTCTAGCTTGTTATTGGGTATGACCCGACTTGGATCATGACATACTAGCCACATCAATAATAATATGTGTCTTGGGCATACTGAGTCCAACAATCTCCCACTTGCACAAGATACATCGAAGATTGATGCAAGTAGCAAATACCGCCTAACTACGGTTTACTACCCCTAATACGCATGACGAAGTTCCATTCAATAACATCATCCCCTTCAAGTCCCTTACTTGAAATGATTTAGGTACATCTATCATTTATCCTTTTGCCTCAGATGTCATGTCAAATCCAGAGACACAGAGTGATCATTCTCTGTTGATTTAACTTTGCAGGCCTTAGACATCTTATTCTCAACGAATATGAGGGACAAATCCCCTCTTGACTACATACGTCTCTCACAATCACCTTGTACTATACCTGATCTTAGACTTTTGTACTGTCATGTTTCATAGCAGCGAAGAACCAAGTCAAAGCACAATATTTGGTGAATATCAAGACCCAATACGTATCTTAGGTTGGAGGATACTATGATATTCGCCTTTAATCAAATTTACTTATGATCAATCACAAGAATTCCGTGTAGTAATATTTGAGAGCGGGTCAGTCCAATATTTATATCCCATAAATATCTATGAACCTTGACAGCAACCCTTGCTCAATATTCATACCTTATGAATATCCACCAATCCAAGTTCATAATAGTCTTACTTTCATATTTGCTCCCACAAATATGAGCGACTACGGACATTTAGAATAAGTAACTTATTCATGGATTTAAACATGCTAAAATGGAACATAACTCAAAATGTCATAATCATAAACCATAATCATATGAATGAGTCAAAATAACAATTATTCCAATATCCAAATACAAAATTCGATCGTATCCAATCACTAGAATATCAAAGTCCTAAGGCAAAGGTATGTCCCTCATGCTTTGGCCTTTCAAGGAGCTTCGTGAGTGGATCCGCAATGTTTTGATCGGTGTGAACTTTGCGAATACATATCTTTCCCTTTTCAACTTCATCCCTTATGTAGTTGAACCTCCGCTCAATGTGCCTCGTCTTTTGATGTGCACGAGGTTCCTTGATTTGAGAAATCGCACCCTCGTTGTCACAAAAGATCTCTAGAGGGTCCTGAATGGTACGGACCACCCCTAGGTCGGCAATGAATTTCCTAATCCACGCAACTTCTTGAGCTGCCAATGAGGCGGCGATGTATTCCGATTCCGTGGTGGACAAAGCTAGCACATCTTGTTTCGAGCTCTTCCAAAAGATTGCCCCACCATTCATGATGAAAACATATCCCAATTGTGATCGAGAATCATCTTGATCGGTTTGGAAACTCGCATCCGTGTAACCCTTTACAACGAGTTCCTCCTCACCCGAACCGTATATTAGAAATATGTCCATAGTCCTTTTAAGGTATTTCAATATACTCTTAACCGCCATCCAATGGCTACTTCCTGGATTATGTTGGAATCTACTTGTCATGCTTAAAGCGCATGATACATCCGGTCTAGTGCATACCATTGCATACATGATGGATCCAATAGCCAATGCGTATGGGATTCCATTCATTTTCTCTTGCTCATCCTTTGAGCTTGGACATTGAGATGCACTAAATATCGTTCCTCTTTGAATAGGTACCAAACCTTTCTTAGAGTTCTCCATCTTGAACCTCTTCAAGATTTTGTCAATGTATGCACTTTGGTTTAAATCTATCAACCGCCTTGATCTATCCCTATAGATCTTTATTCCCAAAATATAGGCGGCTTCACCAAGATCTTTGATAGAAAAACAACTTCCAAGCCATGCTTTTACACCTTCCATGGTTGGAATGTCATTCCCAAATAGTAGTATGTCATCAACATACAATACTAAGAAGGTAATTATGCTCCCACTGGCTTTCTTAGACACACAAGCTTCATCACCATTTTTGATGAATCCAAATTTCTTAACCTCTTCATCAAAATGGTGATTCCAACTTCTAGATGCTTGTTTCAATCCATAGATTGATTTCTTTAACTTGCATACTTTATAAGGATGTTGTGGATTAAAAAAACCTTCGGGTTGAACCATATAGGCATCTTCCTCAAGATGCCCATTTAGAAAAACGGTTTTGACATCCATTTGCCATATCTCATAGTCATAATGTGCGGCTATGGCAAACAATATCCTAATAGACTTTGGCATTGCTACGGGAGAAAAAGTTTCATCATAGTCAACCCCTTGAGTTTGAGTGAAACCTTTTGCTACAAGTCCTGCTTTATAAGTATCCAAGTTTCCATGTATATCGGTTTTCTTCTTGAAAACCCACTTACTTCCAACTGGTTTGGAATTAAGAGGTGGTACAACCAAATCCCATACTTGGTTGTCATGCATGGATTGCATCTCTACGTTCATAGCTTCAAGCCATTTTGTAAGGCCCCGAACCCCGGGAACCCTACAGTTGGTATTCATACAAAATACTTAAAATTGAAAATGGTTCATTCCATTAAAATAAACATCTCAGAGTATAATTCAGCGGAAAACATAAATAATAAAATAAGTTCCCAAAATCCTGAGAATATTGCCAAAACCAATTCAATTATATTTATAAAACTTTTTAAAATAAAATGTTCAAAAATAAAATATTCCATCCACGTATGCCTTTCACCGTCCAAGCAGCTTCGTGCACGTCCAAGCGATAAGGCATCCTCTTCCTAACCTGAAACTCACACTAACATGCACACAAAGTCAGCATGAGCTGAGTGAGTTCAAGTTTTAAATAAATAACATCAGTAAATAATAATCATGATAGTCATTCCAAAAGTTTTAAAGTAAAAAGAATACATCAGTTAAGCCATCATCATCGATAAATAATCATTCTCATACATATATATATATACATACATATATATATAAACATCCTTATAAGTACATCCCTATATATATATAACATCCAATTAATAACATCAGGGTCGAGCAAACGTACAACCCAAACACGTAACATCTCATCAACGCATGCAAACACAAAGTAGGCATACGTAACATAAATAGTCGATACGACTACAACATCGCCAAATATAGGCCATACGATAATATATATATATATATATATATATGTATGTATATATATACTAAATCATCCCAAGGCCAACTATATACTAGTAAGCCTATATTTTTCATCAAGAAAAATCATTTAGGTGTGCATGCTAACCCAAAACTTAAAAGAGTTAAAAGGGGCATCATGAACTCACCTGACACGAGACACGAATTCACCACGAGCTAGAGAATCCCTAAGTAATCCCAAGACTCAAACACCTGCCGGTTTTACATTCAATCAATACTAATGACATCACGATGACTTGCTTATCCTACGAGACGTTCTAACGGGGTTCGGGTCACCTAAAGCCTCGACCTCATCGAACTAAATAAAAACAGCCCCCGAGGCCTCACATTCACCAAAACGACCCTTAGACACTCCCGGGAATAAAGAATTCCCAAATTACCCCGAAAGCATTAGGTTATGCCAAAACGCGCGTTTAAGAGTCGATTAGGCCATTAACATCCAACTCAGCCCCGTGTGGACCCAACATGATAAAATCAAAGCTAACAAGTCCACACGACGCTACACGAATCAAATGGGTCGGTAATTCGCAAGTACAACGCACCAACTACTCAATAAATGAAATTGCGCGTTGTACCCGTTGGAGTAACCGACAACCAATTCAGCCCCATAACTTATAAAAATGATTTTTCAACAGCCCGTACATCAAACCAAGTGTCCCCGAGCTGAATTGGTTGTTAATCACTTCAACCCTCGCGTTAAACGCGCCAAACTACAATTCTAGTCAACCGAACATAACAATCAAACTACAACTAGTTGACCAATCTAATGAACACCAATGAACACGATACTTAAGTATGTTATACTAGACATACCTTGGAAGATTTTGGTGCAAAATGAAAGAACCTGAATACGGATCTAGATCTTGATAATAACGATACACATGTTGATTGATATACTATTAAGCTGGAATACGTTATGACAGAGTAACGAGAGAGAATGAACTGAAAACTTGAAAACTTGAAAACTTACATTAATGAATTATTTGCAGACTATATATAGGGGACGACCACATTCGTTAACTTAACAGTTAACGAATGTGTCATTCGTTACATTAAACCATACGAATGAACTCCTCATTCGTTAATAATTTAACCTATAACGAATAGCCCTCATTCGTTATCTCATTCATTAATCTGGGTTAACGAATGAGCTTACAATTAGACGAATGTGTTACATTCGTTACAGGATAACGAATGTAACATTACATTAGAGCGAATGGCTCATTTAGCCATATTTACAATAAGACCCCTATACTTTATACTAAATACATTAATGCCCTGATAAAGACTGAGATGTACAAAACGTGTATCAACATAAAAACCTCAATCAAAACAGTCCCGGAAAAGCTCAATTGGACAGCCACCCGGTTAGCCTACAACAAGCCATTAATCGATCAATACGCGTGTTATAACGACCAATTATGGTGCAAAAGACTTGGGGAATCGTAGTACTAACCTTTAATTGATGTTTTACGCTCACGACTTGGCCGGAAAATGAAAAAAATCACAGGGGAGGGGGGGGGGGGGCAGAGAAGCTGCCGATCGGACAGATTAATGGGTTAGGGTTTTTTTTTGTTTATTGTTATAATATAAAAATAATTCATCCAAGCCCCTAAAATTTGAAAGATTTGGCAACTTGAAAGGAAAGATTAGATAACTTAACGTACCAGGAAGATGGTCGGGTCAACGAAAGATGCCGGATAACTCCCGAGAAAAATACATGCTCTACATGCTGAAATTTTTAAACCGAAATTAACGGGCGTTACAAGTCCACCCCCCTTACAGTGGGATTCGTCCCCGAATCCCGATGCGACAGGAACAACTGAGGATAGAGTTTCATCATCTCGTCTTCGGACTCCCAAGTAGCCTTGGAACCCCTACGGTGCCTCCACTGCACCTTCACTTGCCTAACAACTTTGTTCCTCAAACGCCTTTCCTGACGGTCAAGAATAGCGATAGGTTCTTCAACGTAGTTGAATTTACTATCAAGTTCAATATCATCAAGAGGCACATGGGCCTCCTCATCAGCTAAACATTTTCTCAAATGGGAGATGTGAAAAGTGGGATGAATCCCCGCGAGCTCCTCGGGCAATTCCAGCCTATACGCTACCTCACCAACACGAGACGATATACGTAACGGACCAATAAACCTCGGACTAAGCTTACCCCTCGTACGAAAACGAATGCTACCTCTCTAAGGAGAAACTTTCAACATAACCCGATCCCCAGCCTCAAACATAATAGGCCTTCGCCTTTTATCCGCATAAGACTTTTGACGATCCTGAGCGGCCTTCATAAACGCCTTAATCTTATCGAGCTTCTCAAACTTCATCGCAGGCCACCAATAATTCTTTTTCAGGTCTTGGTACATCTTGTTCGCGCCCGGATGAATGGAATAGCGCGACTTGTGTGCTTCATCCAAAATTTTACCTCTTAATCCCCCATACCTCGGTACCCATAAACGCCGATCCTTATACTTCACCCCATCACCAACGTCCTCCAACAACCTTTCTTGACCCCAAATATGTTTTGACATAATCCATTCCACCTGCAAAGCTTCATTCTGGACGTTGATAAGATTTCACACGAATAGGTTTCGGTCTCTCCTTCCAGCTCAACGCGTCGGCTACCACGTTAGCCTTACCGAGATGGTACATAATCTCCAGATCATAATCCTTAATCAACTCCAACCATCGACGCTGGCGCATATTCAGTTCCTTTTGTTCGAATAAATACTTTAAGCTTTGATGATCGGTATAGATAACGCAAGGAACATCGTACAAATAATGCCGCCACAACTTAAGCGCAAACACAACCGCCAGCTCCAAATCGTGAGTAGGATAATTCGCCTCATGAGGCTTCAACTGCCGTGAGGCATAAGCGATGACTCGGCCTTGCTGCATCAGAACACACCCAAGCCCCTGGTAAGAGGCATAAGAATAAACCTCTAAATCATCAGTGCCATAGGGTAAAGCTAGAATCGGGGCATGCATCAACCTGTTCTTCAACTCGAGAAAAGCCTCCTCCTGCTCAGTACCCCAAACAAACTTAACGCTCTTCTTAGTCAACTTGGTCAATGACGAAGCGATCTTCGAAAAATCGGGAATGAAGCGGCGGTAATAACCCGCCAAGCCCAGAAAACTACGAATTTCGGATGGAGACTTAGGAGATTCCCATTCGTTTACTACTTCCATGTTTGCAAGGTCATCCAAAATACCACTCGGGTTAATAACATGACCCAAGTACTAAACCTCACGTAACAAAAAGGAACACTTAGAAAATTTCGCATACAATTTGTTCTTTCGCAGAGCTTCCAAAACTTCCGTAAGATGACCGGCGTGATAGGATTCAATTTTGGAATACACGAGAATGTCGTCGATGAACGCAATAACCGAATGATCGAGAATCGGTCTAAACACCCAGTTCACAAGATCCATGAACGCAGCCGGTGCGTTGGTCAAACTGAAAGACATCACGAGAAATTCATAGTGCCCATAACGAGTGCAGATGGTAGTCTTAGGAATATCTTCCTCCCGAATCTTCAACTGATGATACCCGGACCTAAGGTCAATCTTTTAAAACCAACTAGCTCCTTGGAGCTGATCAAGTAAGTCGTCGATCCTTGGGAGAGGGTACCGATTTTTAGTAGTGAGCTTATTCAATTCACGGTAGTCAATGCACATTCACATGCAACCGTCCTTCTTCTTAACGAACAGGACCGGGGCACCGCAATGTGAGATGCTCGGTCGAATGAAGCCCTTGTCGAGCATGTCTTCCAAATGGGCCATAAGTTCATTAATCTCATTAGGTGCTAGACGGTAAGGGGCTCGAGCAACGGGTTTTACGCCCGGCACAAGGTATATCTGGAACTCGACCTCGCGGTCCGTCGGCACATCTGAAAAATCATCAGGAAATCCTGAATGATAGGAACATCACTGACGGTAGCCACCTCGGTTTTCATATTTATAGCATACGCTAGATACGCCCCGCAACCCCGCTGCATCAACCTTCCCGCCTTAAGCATGATATGATATGTGGCATCGCACCATTCCGGTCACCGAAGACCGTAATTTGGGTCCCATCTGAGGCCCTTAGACGTACAAGTTTCTAACCACAAACGATCTGAGCAACACTTGTGAGCCAATCCATCCCAAGCACCATATCGAAACCGCCAAACGGCATCAAGTACAACCGCACCGGAAATCTATACCCAGACAACTCGATGGAACATCCCTGAATAACCCTAGACACGGGAACGGATTTTTCTACGGCGACCTCAACCTCAAACACATCGACTACGCACTCGGGTGATTTATTCAACAAGGAACAGAAAGCGGTAGACACAAAACTTCTACTGGCGCCTGAATCAAATAATACTGACGCCTGTAATTCATCAAGTAAAAAGGTACCTGGGGTAATATTATACTACTGCTTAGCTACAAGATCATCACATACGAATCCAAAGGAATAAGAAACTATAACGATGGAATAAAAGCTAAATAAGGAAAAGTACCTGAAACAACATCTGCATCATCCTTCGCCTCCCTCTTGGAGATGTTGAAGGCCCTCGCCCTGGACTTCGGCTTCTATTCCATCTTCCCCCTCGAGGAAGTCCCCTGACCGGACCCCCCGCCTTACTGGTAGGACAGTTTGATGCCAAGTGACCGAAACCCTTACAGCGGAAACAAGTTAACGTTGGATACTCGAAATGGGGGTTTCCCGCCTTATCACAACGAAAACAGGTGCCAGACCCACTCTTACATTCCCCTTTGTGCGGTTTCCCGCACTTCTTGCAATTACCGAACGCCGCATCCCTCTTAAACTCAGAAGTCTCATTCTTCACCCTTTTCTCAGACGGATTAAAATTGTTTCCCCTGGGCCGCTTACCGTACGAATTAGTGTTCCAAGTCTTCCTTGTCTAGGTCGGCGGTAACTTCTCCCTCTGATCATACAATGTACCTGCTAGGGTAACCACCGAGTGAAAACATTTCATGTCAGTGGTCACCACACCCCTACGAATATCTGCCGGAAGCCCCTTCACATACTTTTTAATCCTCTTGGCATCGGGAGTAACCAAATCGGGACATAAATAGGCCATATGGTTAAACTTGGTGGTATACTCCCGTTGCGTCATACTACCCACCTCCAAGGTCAAGAATTCCTATTCCATCTTATCCAATTCATGCGGAGGACAAAACTGATTGAGAACCAACTTCTTCAGCTCATCCCATGTCATCCTCCTGATCAAACGATCACCCATAGCCTGTGCCAAGTTGTCCCACCAACACAGTGCCTCAGAACGAAAAGAGGCAGTAGCATAAGTCACCATGTCATCTCCCTTACACTTACTGACTCTCAGAACGGCCTCCATCTCTCTTACCCACTGATGTGCTGCCAACGCATCCTTAGTACCATCAAAAGAAGGGGGGTCACACTTCTTAAAGTCACCATATGAGCAACCTCGAGTAGACACACTAATAGTCCGCACTTCGTTTTCATCCCCACTTGGCACATACACCTCTTCCTCCTCATCAACCTGCGTCTTCCTACCCTTCCTTTCTATACCCGAACTCTTACCAACCATAGACTCCTCCATGGCCCTAACGGCCTCAGCAACGATCTCGGGAATGGAGTTATGGAGCACCTGGTAAACCTCGTCCGCGATTGCCGCGCGCATAGCAGGATCTAAGGCGGGGTTATCCCCCTCCTCATGAATCGGGGCTTCCTGCTGGGAAGTAGGAATCTCATTGTTGGCTTCAGCACATGGCTTACGACCATGACCACGACCACGACCACGAACACTAGAACCACCTCTCTTAGCTGCTCGAGTATTAACCATGACTTATCCCAACAAAGACAGAATTTAATATGGTTAGGTACAAGTGGCATTTAGAACATGTAAGGTAAGGGTAAACTGCTAATGACGTTGATCAAATGTAATTAGTCGTTTACTTTACCCGCCGTCCTAATCACCCCTGCCCCTAACCACATTAGCCTTTTATCTAACACTTAAACAGTTAATCACATACTGGAAACTTTCAAATTCAAAGGAATGACTAAATAATTTAAAGTTACCTCTTGGCATACTAGTTTCTTTCTTAAAGTTCGAGTCCAAGCATTCGGGGATGCTCGGATCCCTCGAACCATGGCTCTGATACCAACTTGTAACGCCCCGAACCCTGGGAACCCTACAGTTGGTATTCATACATGCACACAAAGTCAGCTTGAGCTTAGTGAGTTCAAGTTTTAAATAAATAACATCAGTAAATAATAATCATGATAGTCATTCCAAATGTTTTAAAGTAAAAAGAATACATCAGTTAAGCCATCATCATTGATAAATAATCATTCTCATACATATATATATAAACATCCTTATAAGTACATCCCTATATATATATATATATATTATATATATAACATCCAAGTAATAACATCAGGGTCGAGCAAACGTACAACCCAAACACGTAACATCTCATCAACGCATGCAAACACAAAGTAGGCATACGTAACATCAGTAGTCGATACGACTACAACATCGCCAAATATAGGCCATACAATAATATATGTATACTAAATCATCCCAAGGCCAATTATATACTAGCAAGCCTATATAAAATAGTTTAAACGTTTCATCAAGAAAAATCATTTAGGTGTGCATGCTAGCCCAAAACATAAAAGAGTTAAAAGGGGCATCATGAACTCACCTAACACGAGACACGAATTCACCATGAGCTAGAGAATCCCTAAGTAATCCCAAGACTCAAACACCTGCCGGTTTACATTCAATCAATACTAATGACATCAAGATGACTCGCTTATCCTACGAGACGTTCTAACGGGGTTCGGGTCACCTAAAGCCTCGACCTCATCAAACTAAATCACAACAGCCCTCGAGGCCTCACATTCACCAAAACGACCTTTAGACACTCCCGGGAATAAAGAATTCCCAAATTACCCCCGGAAGCACTAGGTGATGCCAGAACGCGCGTTTAAGAGTCGATTAGGCTATTAACATCCAACTTAGCCCTGTGTGGACCCAACATGATAAAATCAAAGCTAACAAGTCCACACGACGCTACACGAGTCAAATGGGTCGGTAATTCGCAAGTACAACGCACCAACTACTCAATAAACGAAATTGCGCGTTGTACCGACCCGTTGGAGTAACCGACAAACAATTCAGCCCCATAACTTATAAAAATGATTTTTCAACAGCCCGTACATCAAACCAAGTGTCCCCGAGCTGAGTTGGTCGTTAATTACTTCAACCCTCGCGTTAAACGCGCCAAACTACAATTCTAGTCAACCGAACATAACAATCAAACTACAACTAGTTAACCAATCTAACGAACACCAATGAACACGATACTTAAGTATGTTATACTAGACAAACCTAGGAAGATTTTGGTGCAAAAACCTCATTCAAAACAGTCCTGGAAAAGCTCAATTGGACAGCCACCCGGTTAGCCTACAACAAGCCATTAATCGATCAATACGTGTGTTATAACGACCAATTATAAAAGACTTGGGGAATCGTAGTACTAACCTTTAATTGATGTTTTACACTCATGACTTGGCTGGAAAATGAAAAAACTCACGGGGGGGGGGGGGGGGCAGAGAAGCTGCCGATCGGACAGGTTAATGGGTTAGGTTTTTTTTTTGTTTATTGTTATAATATAAAAATAATTCATCCAAGCCCCTCAAATTTGAAAGATTTGGCAACTTGAAAGGAAAGATTAGATAACTTAACATGCCGGGAAGATGGTTGGGTCAACAAAAGATGCCGGATAATTCCCAAGAAAAATACATGCTCTACATTCTGAAAATCTTTAAACCGAAATTAACGGGCGTGACACATTTGTCACAATCGGATTGTGACATTGCATCACAGTATGTGGTGGGTTCATCCGAATCTACCACATGGCATCCATTCATGAAAAATCCATATCGTTCGGGTGGATGACTAATTCTACCGGATTTGCGAACGTTTTGTGTGTTTTGATCAACCATTTGATCATTCTCAACAACCTCTTGTTGATTGCTAGTATCAACCAAACGTGTATCGACTTGTGGTTCTCTATCCTCCTCGAGTTCCACCGTTCTACTAGTACCTTCCATATGGAACTTAGTTTACAAGAACTCGGCCTTTCGAGCTACAAATACCTTTTGCTCAGTTGGGTTATAGAAATAATATCCCATAGAATCTTTGGGATATCCTATAAAGATACACTTAGTGGATCGACTTTCAAGTTTGTTTTAGGTGTTGTTCTTGACATAAGCCTCATAACCCCATACCTTTAAGTATGATAACAATGGAGCCCTTCGATTCCATATTTCAAAAGGTGTTTTGTCCACTTTCTTGGTTGGGGCCATATTGAGAATACGGGCCGCAGAGAGCAAAGAGAAACCCCAAAATGATAGAGGCAATGTGCTTCTAACCATCATAGATCGAACCATATCCAATAGAGTTTGATTCCTCCTTTCGGACACGCCATTGTGTTGTGGTGTCCCGGGTGGAGTAAGTTGTGAGATGATCCCACAACTCCTAAGATGTACTTGGAAAGCATCACTTAGGTATTCACCTCCTCTATCCGAATGAAGTACTTTGATGGTTTTATCGAGTTGATTTTATACTTCATTTTGGTAGACTTTGAACATTTCAAAGGCTTCATCTTTGTGTCTTAACAAGTACACATACCCATAACGACTATAATCGTCGATAAAAGTAATGAAGTATCTTTCACTATTCCTTGTCATTGCCATAAAGGGACCACATACATCCGAATGTATGATACCCAATAAGTCTTTTCCCCCTTCATTTGTTCCACTAAAGGGGTCCTCGGTCATCTTTCCAAGTAAACAAGACTCACACTTATCAAATGAATCATCTTCACTTGATTCCAAAAGACCATTCTTTTGAAGTGTATGTATGCGATCTTTGTTTATGTGACCAAGGCGACAATGCCAAAGATATGTGTTGCTCAAATCCATTTTGAGTTTCTTGGTGCTTGATTAGTACAACATGTTATAAAGGATGTGTTATCATGAACTAATTCATAAATGCCATTAGACGACATTGCTTTAAAATAAAAGACATCATTCATGAAAACACAAATACCATTGTCCACAAACATTAAATCAAAACCACATTGTCTTAATAAAGAAATGGAGATAATGTTCCTAGTCAAATTAGGACATACAAAACATCTTTCAAAATAACTTCTAAACCATTTGGAAGCTTTAATGTGTAGTCTCCTCTCGCTTCGACAACAAACTTTGCTCCGTTGCCCATGAAGAGACTAATATCTCCTTTCTTAAATCCTTCATTTCCTTTGAACCCCTGCAATAAATTGCAAATATGAGTTCCACATCCAGTATCCAATACCCATGTGTTAGAGGAAATAATATTAAGATCAACATGAATCATGAAAGTTGTACCCGAGGTTTGCCCCACATCCTTCTAAGCTTTCAACTCTTTGAGACGGCTTGGACAATTCCTCATCCAATGGCCAATCTCCCCACATCCAAAGCATGGATCCTCCGAGCTAACCTTTAGCTTCTTTGGTTTGGGTGGTTCTACTTTTGCCTTTCCCTTGAACTTTCCCTTGACTTGTCCCTATCATTTGGCAACCTTTGCCTTGGGTTCCAGGTGATGCCTTTTCTTATTTCCTCCTTCATTGATCGTGAGAACAGTTAAAACCCTTTTACCCATTCCCGTTTAGGCCGTCTTGAGCATTTCATGAAGCTTACCAATGCTCATGTCCCACACATTCATGTTATAATTCATAAGAAATGTCTCAAACCTTTTAGTTAATCCATTTAGGATCAAATCCGTGGCTAACTCCTTTGAGACAGGAAAATTAAGGCGTTCAAGACGATCAATGTGGCTTTTCATCTTAAGTATATAAGATGAAACCTATTGGGTTTCCTCCATACGACATGCATGAAGCGCTCGAACCGTTCCACCCTAGCTTGTGTAAGGAACATTTCCTTAAGTTGGGTGATCATGTCGTATGCCCCATGAAGTTCAAAATCCTTTTGAATCTCGAGAATCATAGTTCCCAACATGAGGCATGAAACTTGCACCGAATCCTCATTGTACTTAACCAATCGTTATGGTCTTAGACATCGTCAACACTAGGTTCATCGGGAATAGGTTCGTCTATTACGTAGTATTTCTTTTCTTGCTTGAGAACAATTCTCAAGTTTCGATACCAATCCATAAAGTTGGTATTGTTTAGACGATCCTTGTCAAGAATAGATCTTAGTGATAGGTTATTAACGGGTGTAATAATAACGTTACGTGGATTGTTGATTGCGGCCATCTACAAACATAACAAAGCTCAATTTTAGTATTTTCGATATCAATAATTTTAATCCTTAATACCTTTATATCTCCAAGACAATTAATGATTAAAATCTAGAACCCAACGTTAAATTCAAATAGTAACTAGGTGACCTTTATCCTACTATTTAAATTAACAAGGTAGTCAAAGTTTGACGATTGCAACCCTTTGCAACTTCTAGTTTTATGGGATCGGTTAAACATCTTATGTTTAGTTGGCATGTTTAATCCCATCAACACCATTGTACACCATGCTTCGGTGACCCTATTCACATGGTTTCCAATTTAAGTCGTCCTACTTACACACACATGTGACTTTACACATAAAAGTGGTTAAGTGACCTTTATCCCACAAATATGGCAAACCCACCTCAAACTCACAAGTTTCCTCCAATGCGGTTAGGTGACCTTTATCCCACATCGAGTTCCCAAGTGATTCGAGTGTTGTATAAAAGGATGGTGTTCGACTTATTTTATAAAAGGGATTTTTCGTTTTCCAAATTCTAGATTGGAAAACTGTTTATGTACCTTCCATTTGCATGCATTCAAATGTATGATACTTAGTTGAAAAACCTATTTTCAAAGTTCCTATTAATAAAACCCATTTTACTATGAAATCATTAGCCTTTAATAAAACCAATTTTATTACCTAATGATTTCTAACGAACCAATTTTATGCTAGTTGTTGATTTTAAGTCGTTCAGCAAACCACATTGCAATAACACAAACAAGAGTAAATCAACCATGCAAGCATAAATACAACCACAAGTTCATAACCATAGCCTCCAAATGTTGACTACACTTGTTGACCAAAGACAAGTGTGTCAAAAGGTCTCTCCTAAGGGACTCAAAAGGAGATGTGCTTGTGTCGGTGAACTCCCACTTGATCCCGCATCCAAATGCTCCAAGTGTTCACCCACGTGTTATGGTCTCCATCATTTTATTTGTCCTTCCTTCCTCGCATCTTCTTTTACAAAAATATAACCTAATACATTTTTTCTAGTAAAAGAAATGCATCTAATCTAGTTATTATTACAAACCAAATGAAATAAAAAAATAGATTACAAACCTAAATAAATATTATAACCATATTAAATGAACAAACAACCACTTTGAATAAACAAACATATCAACACAAACATTCAACCAAACACAAGGCCATGGCTAGGTTATGAACATCTATTACATATCCAAATATGCAATAACACAAGACCCAAAATGGTTCCCCTTCACCCCTTGAAACTTTCGGCCAAACAAACAAAAACCGAAAGTTTCGGGTTTTGTCCAAACAACACAATTAATCATCCAAATGACTTAGTTTTTCAAGATTACCACATGCATGTAAAGTATAACCTTGAAAAACCATGGGGTAACCAAAACCCTTAAAGTTTTCGGCCATATGGTAAAACCCCACCATAAACCCAAAAATTTTTGGGTCTAATGAAGCATGCATCCGTATTAGCGGCCCTTGATGCCATTGTTGGGTTTTAACAAGATTATCAAAGTTATAAAATCCTAATTTTATGAAAAACGCAGTGCAAATTAGTTTTAAATCTTGTTAATTTGATATGTATAAAACCTATTTTACACATGCAAAACCCAAGCCCGGATCCATATACGAAATACATACTATTAAACACATGCATGTCACTATAAGTCCATGCATGTTAAAGCTACCTTTCAAATCCAAGGAAGAGGAAGGAGATGATGATAAGGAAGGCAAGAACTTGAATATGAAGCTTCTCAAGCTAGCATACCCCAAGCTTTCCAACAAACACCACTTCTAGCTAGGATTTTCACACTTGGATCTTCTCCTTGTTTCCCATACTCTTGGCCGAATCCAAATAGAGGAAGAGAGTGTAGAGGTTTTTTCCTCTTGTTCTTATGTTGTAAGAATGAATGAATGAGGGAGAGAGAGATTTTGAAGTCTTTCAAAGTCACCACCCAAGTCCACCAATGGAACTCTATGCATGTACCCACTAAAGAAAAATAATAATAATAATAATAATAATAATAATAATAATAAATTGAAGATGCAAAGAGAGAGAGAGAGGGGGGGGGGGGGCACCCTCTCACCCTTTTCAAAATCATATTATTATTTTTTCCTTTTCTTATAAACAAGTTTTATAACATAAAACTCACAATATGTTATTTCCCAAAATAAACATAACACAATGTAGGTAACATGTTTGGTAACCATTTTCACATATTGTTACTTAACCATGTTAAAAAACATTATGGAATACTATCTCTCAAAATATAAATCATCCATATAAATTATTTATTTCACAAGTACATTTTATTTAGAAACCCCTTTCTAAATAACTCAAGTGTTAATATTTATTTGTTATGATCATATCATATATAAACAAATATTATTGGTGTTTGTCTAGCTTGTTATTGGGTATGACCCGACTTGGATCATGACATACTAGCCATATCAATAATAATATGTGTCTTGTGCATATCGAGTCTAACATTCTTAAGTGGTATCAGATCCTATGGTAGTCTAATTGAAGGTTTTGAAGTAAGATTAGAACAATTGAAGGTGTTCCAAGACTTAATTGATTAACAAATTGAATGAATTTGTTATTGGACTAATACAAAATTAATCTAATTAAAAAACACAATCTAAGATGATAATAGATGATGAATTGATCCAGATGATAAGTTGAATTTCTGGAAGCTCAAGAATGAGAAATCTTGTAACAGGTTACAGTAGTCACATGCGTTACTCACTAGAGTGGTTGAGTTCCTTCAATGGATCCTCATGACAAATTAGTACATATAAAAATCTATATGTCTAATAGAGTTATGAGCTGGAAGCTTTTAAATTTTGTTTTAGGCCATGGCGGCCAGTACTCCTACGATCATAGAAGCATGACTGACATATATAAAATGTCGGGCTAAGGTGGGGTCGACACACATTGAATTTGTGTGATATGAAAATGGTGAGTTATCATAGAACGATTCGAATAACAAGTATTTAAAGCTTCATGAAGTATATGCTTTCAGCGTGTATTTGAGGTTACCCGTGTGGACACGAAGGATAACTGATCTGAATGAAAGGATAATAAGACAGGTCGTACCAGATTCTTTGTCACGGTAATTTGTTAGAGTCGAAATCTTCCAATTTCTAGGAATTATTAAAAGTGATTGAAGTGGAAGTAGCCCAAAGCGGGTAGTCAAACGTTCGTTGACATGAGACACCAATACTAAAGACCGGAAATTATGCAGTCACCGCCACGAAAGGGGAGAACAATTTCATTGTAAGTGAGGTTTCTGAAGAAAAAATTAATTGAAACCAAGCATTCGAGTAGAATTAATAAATGACTTGTATGAAGAACCAATTCAGGTATTGCGTCGCTTATTCTAGAAATATCAGCGGCTTGCCATATTCAAAACTATAGGAGAGGCATCAAGGGTTTGATCCATTTTCTATTTCTTACCAGTCGCCATAATTACAAGAAAGTGCGCGAATTCAGTCAATTGAACTACGATTTACTCAATTGGTGTTACATTTGCAAAAATTCGAGATACTTGATGATGAAGTCCATAGAAGTCTACTCCCATTCCCAACAGGATTTTCCGATCACTGAAACAAGCCAGACGGCTTTTGATATTCAATTTCGCCTTGCATCAACGGGCGAGACACGACTTTAGTCTGGGAACTAGTCAATAGGAGAGAATAAGAGATGCGGCTCAATGTTTTGACTTTTTACTGGAAAGGAAAATCATATCCAAAGGATGGTTTTAATAAAAGGGTGACCTTATGAAAGTTTGAGCACCAAAAGCAGAGGATGGTATAAACTAACACATTCTAGTAGTTTAGTCTTTAAATCGGATGGGCATCCGGAGCAAGACATTGAATCATTGTAAGACCCCGAACCCCGGAAATCCTACAGTTGGTCATCATATCCAAAAATTCTCGAAAATTTAAAGCCAAACTAATTCATCTTATTAAAATCGTTTCAGAGTACTAAACAGCGGAATAAGGAATATCAAATTTCTCAAAACCAGGAAAATGTGGTTTTAAACCCAAGGCAATTCATTTATTTTAAAACCTGTTCAGAGTATAAATCAGCAGAGAAGTCATAATTGATCATACAAGTTCCCAAAACCTGGGAATTGTGCCCAAAACCAAATCTAAATGTATTTAATAAAAATTGAAAAGAACAATGTTCATCAATGAAACTTTCCGACTAGATATGCCTTCAACCGTCCTAGTAGCCTCGAGCATGTCCAAGCGGTAAGCATCCTCCTCCCAACCTGAAACTCACACTAACATACACACAAAGTCCGCTTGACCTGAGTGAGTTCAAGTTTTAATAATTGACATTCATAACAATCATTCCAAGAGTTTTAAAATAAAACGGGATACCAACAGTTAGGTCATCGTCAACAATAAGTAGTCATGCTGATATATATGTACGTCTATATAATTATATCCCTATAAATATCATCCAAGTAATAACATCAGAGTCGAGCACACGTACAACCCAATCACGTAATATCCAAGTAATAACATCAGGGTCGAGTACACGTACAACCCAAACACGTATCATTCCATCCGATGGTGATCATGCCACACGAGCCTCCCCCGTTACGGGCTTTCCAGGGCCTGCCGCAAGATTTAAGAACCTGAGTAGTATAGTTTGGCCCAGCCAAGATCACCATCCATCCGTATGCAAACACAAAGTAGGCATACGCAAACATCCTTAGCCGATAACGACTAATTAACATCGCCAATTATTGGTCATACAATAATACATGAATAATCATACTTACAAACATACATAAATATCATCCCAAGGCATATTCTATACAAATAAGCCTATGCAAAATAATTTAACTGTTCATCAAGCTAAATCACTTAAGTGTGTATGGTAGCCCAAAACTTGAAAAGAGTAAAAAGGGGCATCATGAACTCACCTGACACGAGTCACACAAATACCAACAAATTAGAGAACCTCAAAGCCAATCAACAAATCACAAGCCTGCCGGATTGCACACAAAGTGTCACACCCCGACTAGCACAATGCGGAAGCGTAAAACGGGAATGTAACAGACACCTCTGGTATCAACAACATTGATTATAAAGAACATTACAAACTAGTTTACATTATATTACATTAATCTATCTTTGATTACAAACTAGGTGTTACAACAAAATATACTCGTAAGTTATTCTATTCGTACTAGTAAGTCTGCATCTATTCACACCGCATTGATCATGTTTGGTAACAGATAGCACAAATTCACGGATTTTCCAACTTCGGTATCACACCTAAAAAGCACATTTAAAATGGTTCAACTACACGAGTTGGTGAGTTTCACGAGTTTTGAGAAAACAAGTATGCGTAGTCACAATTCATAATTTGTATATACGCATGTAAGTATGTATGTATAAATATATGTGATGTAATTACGCTAAGCTACAGTGAAGCCTTGACTGTTCATGTTGCGTGCCTCCATTTCCCACGCTGAATCAACCACTGTTGCTCCCCGTCCGCCCACATTATGCCCCAAGTAGCTATGTCTAACACTACATAGCGTGTTTGTATGATTATGGACATGTGCAAACGGGATAATTTCTCAGCAAACCGTGCTGGCCCCGCTTGGGTTTGTCAAACCAATAGTACTATTCACAAGCCATCGGCTAGAAGTTAATCACTGTGTTAGTGGGGACTTCGTGTGTTAGCACTTAGATAATTTACATCAATACATGTTTCAGGTATGTATATGTAATCAAACATGCTTTTCACCCCAAAAGTTCGTAAAACTGTTTAAAGAGTGGGGTCATGAAACTCACTGTTTAGTAGATAATCAGCACTATGTCAGCTCGCGGTTTTTTCGATTCACTATCACTAGTTCCTATAATCAATATTATAATAATATTAATATTTTAATATTATTATAATCTCAATACTAAACTGGGCTGTATAACTAATCTGGGTATAGCTGGAACGCCCAGAAACTGGCAATAGGTTGTGATGTTGTTCAATGCCTAATACTTAAAACTGAACTTGGCTAAGTTTCCCGTTTTCACAACTAGGCCAAGTTGTTCGTTTACGCGTTCAGAAAACAGTTATGGGGAAATAAGCTTGGTTAAATGTGTTGGTTAATAAAATGATTAAGTTATAAAGAAAGATCACATATTGGGGTCCCGGATTAGCTACGGGGCCTGTTTCCGTTTATTCAGTTTGATTTGAGAAGAAACGTGCACAATCTATCCAGATTGTCCAGGTTTCTCATAAAAAGGTTCGTTTTTACTTAATTAGTCCAAAAATATGATTTTTGATCACTCTTGGTGTTTTAATATTCCCATAGGTTCGTTAGTTACGAACTTGCCGGTTTTTATTAAAATTGAGTTTGTTAAATTAGCATAATTAATTAACCGTTAATCATTAAATTATGAAAATTTAGCCACTTATCAAATAAAATATGTAGATTTTTATAAAAATATATCTGGAATTGTTTACTGATTTATTAATTTATAAAAATTCATTTTATCAGCTATATTTAGCCTGAAAATCGTCCGTTTATCCCAAACAATTTACAAAAATTCCTGAATACTCAAATTATGTCCTAAAACAACCTGTATCAATTCCAGAATGCAATAAGCTTGTTCAATATTTATTTCGGCCCAAATTCGGCTATAAAAATTCATACGAACGCACATGCACAAACCCCCCTTAGACTTTTCCAAATGATTCCAAAACTCATATGTGATACAAATATACAAATTCTGAGTTCCCACCCAAATTTCATATTTTTTCAAGCATTTTAACTATTTTTCCCAATTAAACATCCCAATTCGGTAATAAATTCGCCAAATATTCTCTGATGGTCAAAAAACTACCAAATTTGAACCGGGACTCAATGATATGGTCCCTGATGTCCCTGTAAAATTTCAAGATCTAAAAATATGCACATTATAACCTTAACCTAAACAGCCCTTTACGAGTGATTCGGCATTACCTTAGCGGGTTTGGCTCGATTTTGCCTTTCTAATCAAGGTTTCAAGCTCTTGTGATTCTATACCAGCTAAATACAAGTCCTATATCATAAAACAAGCAAGTTTCATCAACATAACAGCCCTTTAACTTAGGGTTTCGGCTAGGGTGTAAAAACGAACTTTTGAACCGTAAAAACGCCGTTTAAACCCTGTAATCCGTGTTTATGGCCAAAAAAACTATCAAAACAGGTTCCTTACCATGTGTATGATCAAAACATGTTTATGGATCATTTTTAGGATTTTTACATGGTTAGGAATGATTTTTGGCAATTAAACTATGTTTATATGGTATTAACTATGATTAAACATGTGTAAAATTAATAAAAGTAAGATAATCACCTTAGGTTTTGTGAAAATGTCTTCAAGAGCAGCTGATACGTGGTGTTAGATTATGGAAAAAAGCCTCTAAATATCTTATAATAACTTACTTGTGAAGAAACTTAATAAACTAATACCAATTGAAAGGTTGGCGGCCGGAAGAATAAATGGGCCTCCATTGGCCCATTAACTGATTTTATAAGCCCAAACATGAAATCCTAGTTCCAAATTTATTTCGGGTTCGGTTTTTGACGCGAAAAACATATCGGGTGCGTCAAACAGTGCGAAAATGAGTGTTTTTCGGCTAGTTTTGTGTGAATTTATAAAAACCTACTATACGTTTGTAAAAATAGAAAATATTTTCATGGATCGCTAAAAACATTTCAAGTAAGTGTTTGGTAAGTCTTTTCGGCTTAACGGATGACACAATGCTTGGTTTGTAACTATCTTTCGCGTTTAAATCTATAGCGGGTAGTTAAATGAGCATGTTTTCGTTTAACTTGTTTGCTATTGAACTAAGGCCATAATACTAGTATATTAGCTTATATTAAACGTATATCACTTATAGATGGCCCCCCCAGGATATCTGTGTCATAACCCGACCCGTTCGGTTAATCGTTCGTTCGTTACGTAAAAAGCGTTTATTTGCTAAATTGATAAATACGTACTGAGGTGTATCTTGTTTTGGCTCAAATGTCACACAAAGATTACTAATTAAACCGCACCGACTCGTTTATCCTACGAGGCGTCCTAACATGATTTGATGGACCTAAAGCCCCAACCATACTAATACCATTTACATCAGCCCCCGAGGCCATGTATTTACCAAAACCACCCTTAGTTAATTCCGGGGACAAAGGATTTCCAAACTACACCCGAAAGTTGTTAATTTTATCGAATACGCGCGTTAACGGGTTGTTTATGCACTTAGCAACCAACTCGGCCCCGTGTGGACCAAATTTAGTAAAATCACAGCCAACAAGTCCACACGACGCTACACGAGTTGTATGGGTCGGTAATTCGCAAGCACGATGCACAAACTTCCAATAAACGCGAATTCGCGTTGTGCCGACCCGTTTGAGTAACCAACAACCAATTCAGGCCCATTAACATAAAATTTAGTTTTTCACAGCCCGTATAACATATCGTGGCTACACAATCCTAATTGGTTGTTAATTCCCTCAAACAACGCGCTAAACGCAACAATCAACAAACTAGACAAAGAAATCCTAGTTTTTCAATCTATTGACAATTGATCAATCAAACGAGCTTCGTAGTCCACGATACTAAGGTAAGACACATATGACATACCTAGGAAGATGACGGAGCAAAACCTCACTTCAAACAGCCCCGACAAGAACACAATTGTACATCCACCGGTTAAGCCTAAAACGAACGTATCGATCAATAACGAGTATAACATGCCGATTTTAGCATGCAAAGATGTATTTTATTACATAGGAAAACCATAGAAATAAATTATGAAATTTTTTTCAGAGTTTAATATATGTCTTAGGCTTATAAAGATATTTTTATTTTATTTTTCTAGTGCACATAAAAATCATAAAAATTCGTCCACACAGAAAGGTACGTGCAGCTATTTTAGTGCGCAACAAAATGGTTTTATTTTTATAAAAATAATTACCCAACCAAATTTAACAATTCCAATTGGGTTTGGTTTATAACTCAAAATATTAACTTTCAGAAGAGGAACCAACCAATTTGGACTTGTCGAAAAAGAGGTATGATGTCGGGAAGACAGACCAGAATCCGTCATCCCGCATCAGCTTTGACACTCGATCTTATAAAATCATAAAAACATTCAGATCTCGTCCAAAAATTACATATTATAGCTTTCTGGAAACTAGACTCAAAGTAGAACATCATAGAAATAAGAATCGATCAAAAACAATATACTTTCATGAAGTTACATACCGAACAATAAACAGGTACGACTCTGTCCAAAATTGTTATAATCAAAACTCAAACCCTAACATTAAATAGAGAGTTTAATGGTGAAAAATACATTCAATCGAAAAATACTAACCTTGAATTGGATTTTTGGGTCTTGGAATTGCTTGGGAAAAGAAAAAAATGGCGGCTTGGTGGCTGGTTCCTAATGCCGATCGCAGGAAGGAGCTAGAGGGGAGTTTAGGGTTTTAATTTTTTTTTATAATAATAATATAACACTTTAGCCCCTCCTCTTTGCTAATGGTTGAAACTTGGACAAAAGGTTAAGTAGGTTATGTTTACGAGATCAGCCAGAAGAACATTTAAAATGACGGAATGAGTCACGGTTAAAATGCAAGCTTGTAGGCATAACCCTTCTTACGGAAATTCACGGACGTTGCAATCATCATACGAAAGTAATCGATTATCCTGGTGCATCACTATGGCAGGAATTAGGGTTCTCATATAACATCAGATAAGGTCGTTAAGATGGTTTCCTGCTTAATTTCAATAGGTCGATTAAGGGTCGTAAACTGGCATTTATCTTCTACCTCTTTGATGCTAGTACAAGTTCCTCAAGCGAAGATGCTTAAGGAGCTAAGGTTCGGTTAATGATTTGGTTATAATCTCCACCTTCAACGTACCATTAGTGTTTCACTATAAGGTGTACCGCAGCTAATTCACCACACTAACCACACATCGCAAGTGGTTCTAGTCGCTAAACATAACCAACAATTTCTTTGCGAGTCAACCATGATAGAAGAAGAAAAGAGTATTCAAATTCTTTCTCAGTGTTAGTCCAAAAGGATTGAGTTTAGGTATTCTATCCGAAATGGTCCATAATGTATCCATGGAAATAACCGGCCCGTCAGCCAATTCGTCGTACCTCAAAAGTTTCAGGTTTAATAGTTCTGGTTTGTTGGGTAAAGAAGTGTTATTTAAAAAGGAAAACCTTACACAAACTTGCAGGGGTTGTTCGTGTTACAAATTTTATCCTTTGATGTGCGATAGCATATGCTCCAAGTTTTAGAAACAACTTATTATGAGAAAAGATTCTCTAGTTAGGGGTCTAGACTAGGGAGAAATAAGAGGCACAAGAACAGCGCAATTATTCGGGCTTCATTCAGATCAAGGTTCTCATGAGTAGCGTCATGACAGGAGTTTTATATATTATTTGGTAATGCGTCCACCACTTTCCTTATTGTTCAATGGAAAAGAAACAGGTCCAATTATCCGTATTGTTAGGATCAAGTTTGCAGCTCCATCAGAGTTGAGGTTTACCAAAAGACCAAATAAGCATCAATAGCGAGTTTGAGCTTGTACAGGACGCAACTAGGTGATTCAGGTCATCTTCTCCACAAGGGCGTTCAACAAGTACCTTAGCAAATAGGGTTGAAATCAAAATTGGTTTGAATCTATGGTTGGATTTGCTTATGACGATAAGGGATTTTCCTAGAAAAGGAGTATAACCATACAAGCAAAAAAAAATCGTGAGGTCACGTTGGGACTGATAATGAAAATTGCGTTTATAAATTAAACGTCGGTCCATGTGAGGTCTAAGAAAGAGGTTTCACCCGAAACGATTTCTCATGGATTGATGATTCCAGCCATGCAAGGGGGTAAAATAATCCTTTAATTCATCGCGTCTAGCCAAGGGGTTGCTGGTTTAAATTATCGTTTTCCAATGTCCTTGAGGCTACGTATTTAGACGAGGAATCTATCAATTTACTTAGCGGCACTTATCAATTTTTGGGATGAAAATTATTTCAACAAGGGGAAAATGTGCCACCCCGCACTTTCACGTTAACACCTTTACTGATCTCTGTTATCTTACATGTCATGCATAACATTTACGTGAGTCATCAACGAGTCACACACATGAGTCCGTTAGTACGCGTTGGTGATTAATGTCGAATCATATTTGTTTAAATAATTCAGATACAATTGTTATTTGTTACATGATTTATGGTTACACGATTTAGTACATTATGCTCGCTTAACATGCTATTAGTTGTTATGTAAAAAATAATACCTCAAGCATATGTTTATAATATTATCTATGTGAAATTGCATGCTAAATGATTATGTGCTTAGTTTGTAGCTCGTTTCATGAAATTGCGATCAATTGCACGTATTAAGCGCAACCTATACGTTTTTGGCTTTTACAAAAATAATATTTATGAAATAACAAAAAGGATTTATTTTTATAAGCTTGGGTTACTATTTTAGTTGGAATAAATTGTTATAATCCGGCTTGTTGTTAAAAATTCGCTTAAAGCCAAAACTCATTCTAAAAGCGTCACTCTTGTAAATATAATTATTCTAATATTAAATAAAATGCCCAACCCAAAATTCCAACCATAAATGATCGATGCTATCCCTCCTCTTTCTCTGTACGACCTCAAGCCACCATCAAACCCTAATTCATCTTCAATTCAACCTTAATTGTTGCACTTGATTGTATTTTTTATAGATTCTCATCATTCCTAATGCTAGCTGTTACGTTTTACACAGTGATTTCTTGTTTTTGATGAGTTATTGTAAAACCATAGGTATTCACTCTCTGTAATATTGATGATTATGATGGTAATTGATGAATTAAAACCCTAGGGAAGAAGTAAACATGGTTAGGGTTTGAGTTTTAATGATAACAGTTTACTGACAGATTTTTTCTCGTTTATTGATTGGTCTGTAACTTGATATTAAACGATGATTATTGATCTATTCTTGATTATAGGATATATTACTCTGAGTCTAGTTTCCATAAAGATAAATTTTGTACTATTTGGACCAGTTTTGAATAGTTTTTATGATTTTACAAAAACATAGGTCAAATCTGATTTGGGGAAATAGATTCTGGTCTGTCTATCCGACAACATAACTCTCTAATGAAAAAACCAAATGGGTTGGTTCCAACTCTGGAACTTAGTATTATGAGTTTAGAAGACAACCCAATTAGCCTTGCACAATTTGGATAAACAAGTTGAGAGAACCATGAAACTAATTTTTGTTGCGCAATCTGCGAAACTGTTGGTACCTATATGCGATGATTGATTTATTGTGAGTTTTGTATATATGAGAAAAATATAATTAAAAATGTTTGAGAAACATAATTAATATATGCTACTGTGGTAAATTTTGTAGAAATTTTCATTAGGTTTTGGTTAGTGAATAAAATTAGGTTGTACATGTCAGAATCTGTCTCGTTAACTAAATGATCATAAGTTAAGTTGTATAACGAATATTTGGTTGTTTTGCCATGATATGATGTGTGGATACATGTTAGGACTTTTTGGTACAGTTGACATTACTTATTATCACCAATGATTCGTTGGGTCAAGTTTATGTTTGTGTGTGAGTCTATTCGTGAGTCTTAGAGTCATGTGTTGTTAAACACATTCTCATAACTTAAACACTTGTACTAGTTAACAGTTAGCGAGCCAAGTGCATCCTTTTGATTTTGCGAAAAGTCTATTACATGTGACACCAGGTGAGTTCATGCTTTTCCTATTTGTTTTCAGGATTGAAAAAACAAAACTAATTTTGTATACTTGTTTTCTGGATTGAAAACACAAAACATCTGCCTATACTTGTTTTTTGGATTGAAAACACGAAACTTTTTTCTTACTTGTTTTTTGTATTGAAAACACGGACATACTTATATACTGGTTTTCTGGAGGAAAACGCTTGGATTTATGCAGTTTCTTATATATCACAAGTGTATACTAGATGCCCTCATATCACTTAAAGTCCTTACATACCTTGAACCGTTAGAATGGGATCGCGGGGAAATTTAAGTAGTACTACTGGGTTTGACAAACCCCACCTGCTATAACTCGACTGGAGGTCGTACGGGTGTAAATTGTTCTAACATACACGCGCCAGTATTTTGTGATAGACCTGGTTAGAAGGCATGCAGACAGTCAGCTTCGGTTCACGCGTCTAGTAGCTTGTAAATGGGTTAGCTACCCTGGTATATTTGCAAAGTGTTAAACTACTTATACATACACTACTTATGCTTCGTGTACTATATATACTACTTTTTACTACAAATTATTAACTCACCAACCTCATGTTGACTCTTGAGTACTTATACTTGCCCAGGTTGCTAGAGGTGCTAAGGAGCGGGGTTGCATTGCATATGTCAGGTCACACTTGTCGCATAAACTTTTAATTAAAATTGTTTACATTTGATGGGTTGTGTGTGCTTGAATGCATGGTTTATTAATTTTTTTAAACCGTTTACTTTAACGCTTCCATAACACATTTAAATTGTTTGGCTTGTATTTTGTTTCCTCGGGTTTGAATGAGACATAAATAAATGTTTTGAATATTTTAAATTGTTTGTTTGGTATAACGAATGAGCGAGACCCTGGTATGTCACGCACCTCGCAGTAAAATCCTATTAGACGAAATTTGAGGGCGTGACAAATATAGCGAGTGTGTTGGTTGTGATTTGGATTGATTCGGTAAACGATTGATTTGGTATTGGACCTGGATTTAGGTTTGAAGATGATTCATTCACTAATTTCTTTGTTAGAAGAATTCATTTGCTATCATACTTTAACTCATTTGCTAAGCAGTTAAGAGTTTGTTATAACTTTTTTAACAACCCTTTCGCCACACTGTTCACTCATTCGTTACCTTGTTCTTTCATTTGTTACATATATTCGCTAGCCTGTTCATCTATCATTCGTACTCACATTTTTTATACTTCTTCCATACACCCATTCATTATCTGCCATTAGAATTTCCTCATTCGCCAACAAAGTCTCATTCGTTTTAATTTCCTCATTCGATAAATCAGTTTTCTCATTCGTTATCCTAGTTTCAAGATATCCAATTTTCATCACTTAATTTTCATATATTAACAAGTTAAATCACGAACTGCTCAAAATGACAAACTACCATGCTTTGGCTTCTCAGAATGCAATCATGCAACAAGTGTTGAATTATGATACTAAGATTGGTACTCATGCCAAAACCCTGAATCTTAATAATCTTAGTGATTTTCCTAGATGGGATTTGAGATTTAAATCTCATTTGGGGGTAACTAATCTAGAATGTTTGCAAAATTTAGAACGAACATATATTAGATTGCTGGTTGATGCTCCTGTTTCTAGTCAAATGGAAAAATCTATTTCTCAAATGACAGCTGAGGAAAGTAGGGAGTATGACGTAGAAGCGAAGACATTTTTTACTTTGACAATGACTTTACCGAAATACAATTTTCATAAATTTAGCCATATTAAACAAGTTGCTCCATTGTATCAATCTTTAAGGGCTAGAAGTATGGGTAATACACAGGAAAGCAAGAAATCCATGTTAACAAGGTTTTGTCACTTGATAGCTGAGTTAAACAGATTTGAGATAAATCTTGATGATGAAGATAAAATTTATACCTTAAAGAATGTTCTTCCCAATTCATACTCAACATATACCATGGTACTTACTAAAAATGGTTACTTTAAAAATCCGGCTCTCACTAGCATGGATTTTGTACAAAAGTTAGAGAAAAGAGAGTATGATTTGAAGTGTCAAGGCTCATATAAAGCTAATTAAGATCCTACTTAGTATGGTGGTGCACTTCATGTTAAGAGTACTTCTACTCCTATTATAGCCTTTTTTACTCAAGTAAGTAATGAGATTCCTCCTCAAGAAGTTTTTTCTGAATCTCATAAGTTTTCTAGTTCATCTAGGATTATTGTTGGTTTAGTTCCTTCTATCACACCACCTAATGTAAACATGAAAGAAGGAGAACTATATTTTGCTTTTACGGGGGTCTTTTATGTCTTCATATGAACAATTGGTGGGAAGCAAAATTGCAAATTGTAATATGACTGATGATGACTATAACCAGATAACTCTTGATGATTTGGAACTTATAGATTTAAAATGGAACATAGCTATGATATTCAAGAAAATCAAGAAGTACATGGAGAGAACGTAACAGGATTTGCCAACTATGAGCAAGAGAATTGGTTTCGATAAGTTGAAAGTGAAATATTACAATTGTCAAGAGTTGGCCACTTTATTAAAGAGTGTGATAAACCAAGAAAAGAATATTCTCCTAGTGAAAAGGCTCAAGATAGAAACTATAACAAAAAGTATAATACCAATGAGTCAAGAACACTTTTGGGTGATGTGTCAAGTGAAGTGCAGCAAGCTAGTATGGCTGTGATTAGTCAAAGTGAAGAGATTGTGGGAGATAACGTCAAGAAGATTGTTGAGGAAAACAAAGAGTCTGAATCTGATTCAGAAATTTCAAGTGTTGATGAGAAGGAAACGTTTACTTGCATGTCTAAAATAGAAGAGGTTAGTTCTAATTCTTCTAAAATTGTATCTTTTGAATCTAAGAATTTAACTTCATCTGTTGTGGATGAATCTCAAAAAATTGAATGCTCTTATTGTGTTGAGACAAACTCAGAGTTTGATAAGATGCGTCAACACAATGAGCAATTAGTATGTGATCTTGCTATTGTTCATGATAACTATCGGAAAATGGTCAAAAATGATCAAGATTATAAATAAACGATCAGTGCTTTATCCGAGATTAATCATGATTTGAAAACAGAATATGCTACGAAATAAATGATTGTGGAACATCAGTTTCAAGATATTTTGAAACTTAGAACCAAAATAACTGAGCTTGAAAATGAAGTAATGGAGTTAAAAAATTAGTTGGGTAATTTTAGAAATTCATCTTTTCTACTCAATGAAATTATTGAAGTCAAGAGTAATCACCAAAAAGGCAGTAAAACTGGTTTAGGGTTTATTGAAATCCTTCCTCCTACGGCTGTTCATGAGTCGAGCCCGAGTCGAGCCAGGGTGGTTTCGAGCTCGGGCTAAAATTAAACTAGGAAAATTAGCTAAGCTCTAGTTCGATTTTGAAGTTAAACGAGCTTAAGATCTGTCACACCCCGTTGAGCGATCTGTGGAAGCATAAAACAGAAATGTAACAGATACAACTGGTATCAAATACATTGTTCATAAAGAAACATTACTAACAAATTTACAATATATTACATTGTTCTAACATCTTTTACAGACCAGGTGATACAATCCAAACTAGCTCTTCAACTACTTTACTTCTAACTCAAATGCTCACAGCACCATTCACAATCCGAACACGAAACACACAAGCAATCTATTCCACCTTTCTGATTACCTGAAAAGCTTGATAAAAACGGTGAACTACGAATAGTTGATGAGTTTCAAAAGTTTTAACGAAATCAGTTCCGCGTACCACACAGTAGTTATAGTTTATATGTACGCGCGTATGTAAAAATATGTATTTACGTTTGTATATATATGCATAGCCATATCCTTGTGTGTACATATGCATACATGTAAGTTTATAATGAGTTTGAAATCACGATAAAATCGTGACTGTTTGTTCGTATTGCGTGTTTCCATTTTTCCATGTTTAATCAACCACCGTAGCCCCCCTTCCACCCACAACGGTTCCACATAAAATCAACCACTGTGGCCCCCCTTCCACCCAAAACGGTTCCTCGTAACATCAACCACTGTGGCCCCCCTTCCGCCCACAATGATTCCACGTAAATTCAAACATTACACAATGTACACACAATAATTAGTATTTTCTACACATAGTATTTCATATGCCTATTCACATAGCATGTATATAGACACACATACATATATAGTATTTATCACGTATTACCAAACGCTGTGGCTCCCCATCTGCCCACAATACGTATAATCACATTATTTTCTTAACATTCATGTCATAATCATGTTAGTTTGTTTAGTTGCAGCAGAACTTAGCTTATAGGCCATACTGAACTTTTTTTTTTAAGTTGCAACAGAACTTGGCTCATAGGCCATACTCATCTTTAGTTTATTAAGTTGTAGCAGAACTTGGCTCGTAGGCCATACTCAACTTTAGTTTATTAAGTTGCAGCAGAACTTGGCTTTTAGGCCATATTCAACTTTAGTTTGGTACTATTGTGGCCCCCCTTCCACCCACAATAGCTCCATGGTCATCACAGACCACGTTATTCACCCATGGCCATCACAGACCATGTTATTCACCCATGGCCGTTACAGACCCCGTTATTCACCCATGGCCGTTACAGACCCCGTTATTCACCCATGGCCGTTACAGACAACGTTATTCACCCATAGCCTTTACAGACCATATTATTCACCCATGGCCATTACAGACTATATTATTTTTAATAGTACACAACTTATTTGTATAAACGTGCTGTTACGTGTAATTTCATTTTTTTTGGTATTCGTACCATATTCACTTAATTTGTCATTCAAGAATACTATTCACCATTCATTCGCACGTAATCAATCGTTATGTTTGTAGGGACTTTTTGTATGTAAACGTTCAAACAATTCATATCCTGAACCTTGTCTAGGTAGATAACGTATATAAATACGCTTATCACCCCAAAAAGTTCGTAAACAGTTTGAAAAGACGGGTTATGAAACTCACGGTTTTGTAGGCACTCAGTGCGAGGTCAACTCAAGGTTCGTTTCCCTTGCTATCACTTAGTCCCTATACTCAATATTTTAATAATATTAATATTTTAATATTATTATAATTTTTATACTAAGCCGGGCTGTATAGCTAGTCTGGGTATAGCTGTTACACCTAGAAAGTGTTAGTAAGTTTAGATTGTGATGTTGTTCAATGTCTAATGTTTAAAATCGAACTTGGCTCAGTTTCCCCGTTGCACCAACTGGGCCAAGTTGCTTGTTTAGGCATTTGGAAAACAGTTATGGGGATGTAAACTTGGGTAAACGTGTTGGTTGATCAAGATACCAGCCATGAAAATTAGGGTTTCGGTTAGGGTTCTAAACCGAACTTTTGAACCGTAAAAACATCGTTTAAACCCTTTAATCCGTGTTTATGGCCAAAAAAACTATCAAACCATGTTCCTAATCATGTGTATCACTTTTAAGGTTTTTGCATGGTTAGAAGTGATTTTTGGTAATCAAACTATGTTTATATGCAATTAAACTTGTTTAAACAAGTTAAAATTTGATCAAAATAGCAAGTTTACCTTGGGTTTTTGTTGAACCATATGAAGAAGCAAGAAACCAGCTGCATAAATCCATATTTTTTTGTACAAACTTGTGAAATAAGTTTGTTAAAATAAAAAATATATATAAAGGGTAGTTTTCAACTTTGGCGGGCCGGGAGGTATATTGGGCCTCCTTGGCCCAAAGTTTTGGCCCACTTCCTCGTTTTGTGTACCCGAACGTTAAGTCTCAAGTCCAAATTTATTTTGGGTTCGAGTTTTGGCGTGGAAAATATATCGGGTACGACAAACGGCGTTAAAACGAGCGTTTTCGGCTATTTTTGTGTAAATTTATAAAAACATACTATTTTTTTTGTAAAAATCGAAAGTATTTTCTCAGATCGCTTAAAACATTCCAATTAAATGTTTTGTAAGTCTTTTTTGGCTTAACGGATTATACAATGTTTTTTTCGTAACTATCTTTCGCGTTTAAGTTCATAGCGGGTAATTATACGAGCATGTTTTTGTTTGACTGGTTTTCTATCGTACTAAGGCCATAATATCAATATGTTGGATTATATTAAATGTATATCACTTATAGATGGCCCCCTGAGATATATGGGTCATAAACAGACCCGTTTGGTTACCCGTTTATTCATTACGCAATAAGCGGTTAATCGCCTATTCGATTTGTGAATACTGAGGTGTATCCGGTTTTGTCATGTAAGGCCCCGAACCTCGGGACACCCTACAGTTGGTATTCATACAAAATTTCTTAAGAAAATATTTAAACTTGAAAATAATTCATCTCATTAAAATAACCAATTCAGAGTATAATTCAGCGGAAAACATAAATAATAAAATAAGTTCCCGAAAACCCGGGAATTATGCCCAAAACAAATTTAAATATGATTTATAAAACTTTTTAAAATAAAATGTTCAATAATAAAATCTTCCATCCACATATGCCCTTCACCGTTCAAGTAGCTTCGTGCACGTCCAAGCGATAAGGCATCCTCCTCCTAACCTGAAACTCACACTAACATGCACACAAAGTCAGCTTGAGCCGAGTGAGTTCCAGTTTTATTAAATAACATCAATAAATAATACTCATAATAGTCATTCCCAAAGGTTTTAAACTATAAAACGGATACATCAGTTAGGCCATCATCTTTGATAAATAATCATCCTTATGTATATATAAATATACAAACCTACATATAAACATCTTTATAAATGCATCCCTTATATATATATATATATATATATATATAGGGTCGAGCAAACGTACAACCCAAACACGTAACATCTCATCAACATATGCAGACACAAAGTAGGCATACGTAACATCCGTAGTCGATACGACAACAACATCGCCAAGTATAGGCCATACAATAATATATATATACATACTATAACATCCCAAGGCCTACCATATACTAGCAAGCCTATATAAAGTAGTTTAAACGTTTCATCAAGTAAAATCACTTAGGTGTGCATGCTAGCCCAAAACATAAAAAGATTAAAAAGGGCATCATGAACTCACCTGACACGAGACACGGATTCACCACGATCTAGAAAATCCCTAAGTAATCCCAAGATTCAAACACCTGCCGGTTCACATTCCATCAATACTAACGACATCAAGATGACTCGTTTATCTTACGAGACGTTCTGACGGGGTTTGGGTCACCTAAAGTCTCGACCTCATCAAACTAAATCACAACAGCCCCCGAGGCCTCACATTCACCAAAATGACCCTTAGACACTCACGGGAATAAAGAATTCCAAAATTACCCCCGGAAGCACTAGGTGATACCAATACGCGCGTTTAGGAGTCGTTTAGGCCATTAACATCCAACTCAACCCCGTGTGGACCCAACATGATGAAATCACAGCCAACAAGTCTACACGACACTACACGAGTCAAATAGGTCGGTAATTCGCAATTACAACGCACCAATTACTCAATAAACGCAATTACGCGTTGTACCGACCCGTTGGAGTAACCGACAACTAATTCAGCCCCATAACTTATGAAAATGATTTTTCAACAGCCCGTACATCAAACCAAGTGTCCCCGAGCTGAATTGGTCATTAATCACTTCAACCCTCGCGTTAAACGCACCAAACTACAATTCTAGTCAACCGAACACAATCTTTCAAACGATAACTAGTTGACCAATCTAACGAACCCCAATGAATATGGTTTTTAAATATGATATACTACACATACCTAGGAGGATTTTGGTGCAAAAACCTCACTCAAAACAGTCCTAGAAAGCTCAATTGGACAGCCATCCAGTTAGCCTACAACAAGCCATTAATCGATCAATACGCGTGATATAACGACCAATTATGGTGTAAAAGACTTGGGGAATCGTAATACTAACCTTTAATTGATGTTTTATTCTCCCACTTTTGCTGGAAAAAGAAAAATCGCAGGGGGGGGGGGGTCTTAGGAGCTGCCGATCGGAAGTGGTGAAAGGGTTAGGGTTTTCTTTTTATTTTAATGATATAAAATAATAAATTTCATTTTAGCCCCCTCCAAATTGAAGTATATGGCATCTTGGAAGAAAAATTAAATGATTAAACGTACTGGGATGACGTAAAGGCTTCCGAGAAATGTCGGTTAAATCCCGAGAATTATACATACTCTACAAGCTTTAAATCTTTGAACCGAGAATTAACGGGTGTTAAAATGTCCACCCCCCTTACAGTGGGATTCGTCCCCGAATCCCGATGCGACAGGAGCATCTGCGGATAGAGTTTCATCATCTCACCTTCGGACTCCCAAGTAGCCTCGAAACTGCTACGGTGCCTCCACTGCACCTTTACCTGCCTAACCACTTTATTTCTCAGACGCCTTTCCTGACGGTCAAGTATAGCAATAGGTTCCTCAACGTAGTTCAAGAGGCACATGGGCCTCTTTATCCGCTAAACATTTCCTCAAATTGGACACGTGAAAAGTAGGATGAATCCCCGCGAGCTCTTCTGGCAATTCCAACCTATACGTTACCTTACCAACACGGGACAATATACGGAATGGACTAATAAACCTCGGACTCAGATTTCCCCTCTTACGAAAACGAATAATACCCTTCTATGGGGAAACTTTCAACATAACCCGATCCCCAGCCTCAAAAACAATAGGTCTTCGCCTTTTATCCGCATAGGACTTTTGATGATCCTGAGCGGCCTTCATAAAAGCCTTAATCTTATCGAGCTTCTCAGTTGTAGCCTCAACCACCTCCAAACTACCCAACTGTTTCTGACCAATGGAACCCCAAAAGACTGGGGTCCTACACCTCCTACCATACAACATCTCAAATGGTGGCATCCCAATCGTGGCGTGATAACTGTTATTAAAAGAGAACTCGACCAACGGTAAGTGACAATCCCAACTACCACCAAAATCAACAACACAAGCCGGCAACATATACTCAAGAGTTTGAATGGTCCTCCCGGACTGACCATCCGTCTTCGGGTGATAAGTGGTACTGATGAGAAGTTTGGTACCCATTTCCTCATGAAACTTCTTCCAAAACCTAGAGGTAAATCACGTGTCCCTATCCGAAACAATAGATACCGGCACCCCGTGCCTAGAAACGATATCACGAATAAACACATCGGCCAGCTGCTCAGAATTAAAAGTCTCTCGAATCGGCAAGAAATGAGCCCTCTTGGTCAGCCTATCAACGATTACCAAATGGTGTCGTAACTACCCCTAGGAGTACGAGGCAGTTTAGTCACAAAATCCATCGTAAGATGCTCCCATTTCCACTCAAGTATTTCCATGGTTGAAGTTTCCCGAATGGCTTTTGGTGCTTAGACTTAACTTGTAGACACGTCAAACACTTACTCACATACTGAGCCACCACAAACTTCATCACAGGCCACCAATAATTCTTTTTCAGGTCTTGATACATCTTGGTCGCGCCTGGATAAATGGAATAGCGCGACTTGTGTGTATCATCCAAAATTTTACCTCTTAATCCCCCATACCTCGGTACCCATAAACGCCCATCCTTATACTTCACCCCATCACTGACATCTTCCAACAACTTTTCCTGACCCCGAATACGTTCTGACATAATCCATTCCACTAGCAAGGCTTCATTCTGGACGTTGGCAATTTGTTTCAAAATATCGGGTTTAAGAATAAGCTGATAAGATTTCACACGAATAGGTTTCGGTCTCTCCTTCCGGCTCAACGCGTCGACTACCATATTAGCCTTACCGGGATGGTACATAATCTCCAGACCATAATCCTTAATCAACTCCAACCATCGACGCTGATGCATATTCAGTTCCCTCTGTTTGAAGAAATACTTTAAGCTCTTATGATTAGAATAGATAACGCAAGGAACACCGTACAAATAATGCCACCACAACTTAAGCGCAAGCACAACCACCGCCAGCTCCAAATCGTGAGTAGGATAATTCACCTCATGAGGCTTCAACTGTCATGAGGCATAAGCGATGACTCAACCTCGCTACAGCAAAACACACCGAAGCCCCTGGTAAGAGGCATCTGAATAAACCACTAAATCATCGGTGCCATCGTGTAAAGCTAGAATCGGGGGATGCGTCAACCTGTTCTTCAACTCGAGGAAAGCCTCCTCCTGCTGAGTACCCCAAACGAAATTAACAGTCTTCTTAGTCAACTTGGTCAATGACGAAGAAATTTTCGAAAAGTCGGGAATGAAGCGGCGTTAATACCCCACCAAGCCCAGAAAGCTACGAATTTCGGATGGAGACTTAGGAGATTCCCATTCTTTTACGGCTTCCACCTTTGCATGGTCAACCAAAATACCACTCGGGTTAATAACATGACCCAAGAACTGAACTTCGCGTAACTAAAAGGAACCCTTATAAAATTTTGCATACAACTTGTTCTTTCGCAGAGCTTCCAAAACTTCTGAGAGATGACCGGCGTGATCGGATTCGCTTTTGGAATATACAAGAATGTCGTCGATGAACAAAATAACCAAACGATCGAGCGTCGGTCTACACACCCAGTTCATAAGATCCATGAACGTAGCCGGTGCGTTGGTCAAACCAAAAGACATCACTAGGAATTCATAATGCCCATAACGAGTGCGAAAAGTAGTCCTAGGAATATCTTCCTCCCGAATCTTCAACTGATTATACCCGGACCTAAGGTCGATCTTCGAGAACCAACTAGCTCCTTGGAGCTGATCAAATAAATCGTTGATCCTTGGAAGAGGGTACCGATTTTTAACAGTGAGCTTATTCAATTCATGGTAGTCAATGCACATCCGTATGCTACCGTCCTTCTTCTTAATGAAAAGGACCGGGGCACCCCAAGGTGAGATGCTCGGTCGAATGAAGCCCTTGTCGAGCAAGTCTTCCAACTGAGCCATAAGTTCTTTCATCTCATTCGGTGCTAGACGGTAAGGGGCTCGAGCAACGGGTTTTGCGCCCGGCACAAGGTCTATCTAGAATTCGACCTCACTGTCTGGTGGCACATCTAACAAATCATCAGGAAATACATCCGGGAAATCCCGAACAATAGGAACATCACCGACGGTAGACACCTCGGTTTTCATATTTATAGCATACGCCAGATAAGCCCCGCAACCCCTCTGCATCAACCTTCCCGCCTTAAACATAGATATGATATGTGGCGTCGCACCATTCCGGTCACCGAAGACCCTAATCTGGGTCCCATCTGAGGCCCTCAAACGAACAAGTTTCTGACCATAAATGATGTCACACCCCGGTCGTAATGGCGGAAAACCGAGGCGTGGCGACTAGGTCGTGATTGATTGAGCACAATAGTATAAAAGTCTAAATGCATAAACATAACCAAACTGTCAAATATTACATCATCCAGGTAACATGAAACAAATTGTTTTAATACAAAATATCAAGTTTCCAAACAACTCCTAGCCTAGCCTTCATCTCTCTAAGGCCTCTATCAGCTATTAGCTACTTCCTGCTTCATTTCCTGAAAACATGTAATAAAACGTCAACTACAAAAAGTAGATGAGTGAATTCATAGGTTAACTAATACTGTAGTGATAAGCCCTACACAAGCATACTAGGCTAAGTTGTAGGGGTTTATATATAGGGTGTACCATCGGCTAACCCACCACTCCTACAACTTATCCTACTATGCTTGGTATGCTTATCATCTCAACTGAATCTGCAAGAGTTTCGTATAAAGATTCCAATTATTGTTTCCATGCATGCAGGAGGAACGGTATCAAGGATATATGTATAAGATACCCAAGAATCATATGTAACCATGCCATGATGAAAAATGATAATGATGCATAATGATCACACAAGACCTGACATCGACCCCACACAAGACCACACTATGCTACTTGATTTCCTTGATGGTAACCCAAATCGATCACTTTGGGTACCATGAGAGAATTCTAAAGCGTACTTTAGTATCTCTTGGATTCCTAATCGATCACTTAGGAGATCCTTCGGATCCTTAATCGAACACTTAAGAGATCCTTCGGATTCTTAATCGAACACTTAAGAACCCCATAGGTCACGTGTATTCTAAATCGATCACTTTAGAATCCCACATCTAGTGACGGCCTGTCTACCAATCGACCACTTGGAGATCAAACCTATGCACTATTGTGACCTATATTGCCACTGTTCACACGATCACAAGACTGACCAATGAATAATGTGTTTTCATGATAAAGTATAACGGGTACATGACTTTGATTTCCAAACGTCCAATGTTCCCTAAACGCTGAGTGATTCCCATATTTACTCCTGAATATTTGATTATGCATACACAACTTCCGAGAAAGTTAAGGTACGCGTAACCTGCCATGATTACTTGTTTTCCCAATGTTCATTGTTTGCAAAAGATTTGTCAAGTGTTTATGATAAGTAATGTTTGAATAAATGTGTTTTGTCAAAACGTGTACATTTACCATGTTTTCACCCCCAATGATTTGAAAGGCTTTAAAAGAAAAATGGGGGCTATGAACTCACCTTGTTGACTAGGTGTGGTTGCTAGGGCGGTCGGGTGCTGTCAAACGTCGATCCTCTAAGTCTAGACAAGGACATAATAAGTTAACAACGCAGTTTAAGTCTAAGAGTGTAAGCCTTACACGATCTCGAGCAAAAACTAGGTTTTAAAGACGAAGCAGCTTGGTTCTGACCTGATTCGATCGAATAGGAACACATTCGATCGAATAGACACACATTCGATCGAATAGAAACACATTCGATCGAATAGACAGACGTTCGATCGAATACGAAGCTCATTCGGTCGAATGAGTTGGAGACCATTCGGTTGCTTTCCTATTCGGTCGACTGGACTGGTTCGATCGACACATTCGATCGAATGAACTGATTCGATCGACTGGTTCGATCGAATGAACTGATTCGATCGACTGAAAGCTGGGCGACGGAGATACCCACGGGTTTTCCAGATTTTCCAGATTTTTTGACCCAAAATCGAAGTTTTTGACATGGAAATGCTCGGGATTGAAAGGGGTATCGATTCCTAGTACTTTTAAACACAAAAGCTTGCATTTTGACACCAAAAATGACGGTTTTTGACCAAGAACACACTTGACACAAAAGTCGGAGTTTTTGCTCGATTCGGGGCGGGTTTTGGTTGTAAAAACGTATGATTTTCAAGAAGATCTTACCGACAACAACGATAAACAGATTGGTGGACTCGAATCTTAGATTGGATGACTTTCTCTCACTACTCTCTCTCTAGAAGTGGGAGTGTTTGGGTGGGAAGTGTTGGTGGAAATGAAAGAGATGGTGTAAGAATACTTGATTTTCCGCTTAAATACTCGGGTGACTCGGGTTCGGGTTTAGGCTACCGACGGGTCAAGACTAGTCGAGTTCATAAGTTTTTAAACAAACTAAAACTTTTTCAGCAAAACTTTTATAAACCATTTTCCGAATAATTATTTAAAATCTTTTTTTTTTTTTTTTTTTTTTAAATAAGAACATTTTATTTTTCAAAAGCATAAAAATTAATATTTTCCAGGCGTAAATGTCGTTTTATAAAATAAACATTTCAAATGATAAAAGCAGATTTCTCCAATGATATGGGTTCCGAACTTATCGTCCAGAACCCCAAAGTGTATAGTTTCCGATGATTCCTTGATTTTTGTCTACCAGTCAAATTCCAGGGCGTTACATCCTCCCCAACTTAGGGGAATTTCGTCCCGAAATTTAGCTTTTTAGTATACTTGATGCATCGATGATTAAGATTACATGATCCCATGATGACCACTATGCGCCACCACTTCTAATATTCGTCTCAGGCACCACCCAAATCAAGCCGAAGGGGCTTATATATAGGGTGTACCAGCGGCTAACCCACCACTCCTTCAACCTTACTTGGGTGTTTCCTTCGACTCCTATTAGATCAATGACACACAGGACGACACACTATTTTCCACTACGAGGCATCATCCTCAAGCTTTACATCAGACATATTCATTTCGGATTGAAGGGGTTTATATATAGGGTGTACCAGCGGCTAACCCACCACTCCTTCAATCTTCCGCGAATATTACCCTCGGTAATTCTTGAATTCAATGTCTCACAGCTGCCACGCTAACTATAAGTCCCTAATTCCAGGTTTCGCTTCAGACATATTCAACTCGTGCCGAAGAGGTTTATATATAGGGTGTACCAGCGGCTAACCCACCACTTCTTCAACCTTTGTCGAATATTTCTCTACACGAACCTTGAGTTCACGACTTCTAGTTACACAATAGCATATTGCTTATACACGTATACACCTGTGACCTTGATGTAATTATATTCCGGACTATAATTACGAGCTCACCTTGTATCAATGTATAAGCTCTATTGTGTGCGGCTAGAAAATTTGACACGACACCACACACATACACACAACCATGCTCCATGAATGCAAGAATGAATGACAAATTTTTGGCTTAAATAATGTATAAATTTCCCCAAAATTCATATGATTGAGTAGATATGACTTGTGCTCCCAGCATGAGCCCTGAGTAGCCAAATTTGTGGATGCAAATAAAAGAATACTTATAAGCATAATAAGGCAACACGATATTCATTGAATAACACAATTATTTGATACATGCTGCAAATGTTATATTGACTTCTAGACAATAGATTACAAGAATAGAGACTAAGAGAACAGATGAGGGTATTTCTCCTTCATTTGATCTTCGCGTTCCCATGTAAACTCGGGTCCGCGTTTGTTATTCCATCGAACATTCACAAGCGGTATGCGGCTACGCTTGGTCTTCTTGACCTCGCGATCCAAGATTTCGACGGGTTCTTCAACAAAAAGCAGATTGTCGTTAATTCGAACCTCGTCGACGGGAATGAGAAGGGCCTCGTCAACAAGACACTTCTTTAACTGCGAAACATGAAAAACATTGTGAACTCTACCGAGTTCCGGCGGCAGCTCAAGACGATAGGCAACTGGTCCGATCCTTTCAAGGATTTTGAATGGTCCAACATACCTAGGAGCGAACTTTCCCTTCTTCCCGAAACGGACTACGCCCTTCCAGGGGGAAACTTTCAGCAGAACACGGTCACCAACTTGAAACTCGAGTGGCTTGCGTCGTTTGTCTGCGTAGTACTTATGCCGACAACGGGCGTCTTTGAGTCGCTGTTGAATGATAGCGATTTGATCGGTTGTTTCCTGTATTAGTTCCGGGCCGATGATCTGTGAATCCCCGGTCTCGGACCAACACAAGGGTGAGCGACACTTGCGACCGTAAAGAGCTTCAAACGGCGCGCATTTAATAGAAGAGTGGTAACTATTGTTGTAAGAAAATTCTGCCAGCGGCAGATGAGCTTCCCAACTATTACCGAATTCAAGGATACAAGCTCTCAACATGTCCTCTAGGGTTTGTATGGTCCTCTCGCTCTGCCCATCAGTTTCTGGATGATAGGAAGAGCTAAGCTTCACACTTGTCCCAAAGGCCTTTTGCAAAGATTTCCAGAACCTGGAAGAAAAACTGCTGTCGCGATCAGACGTAATGCCCTTAGGCACACCATGACGGGAAACGATCTCACGAATGTATATCCGCGCCAACTTTTCCGTAGTGTAGTCCTCACGAACCGGGATAAAGTGAGCGGATTTAGTTAGAATGTCCACAATAACCCAAATTGAGTCATGACCGCTAGGCGTCCGCGGTAGCTTGGTGATGAAATCCATAGCTAACTCTTCCCACTTCCACTGAGGAATAATAGGTTGCTGAAGCAGCCCAGACGGCCTTCGATGCTCTGTCTTGACTCGCGAACAAGTCAAACATCTCATCACGTATAAAGCGATGTCTTTCTTCATCCCGGGCCACCAATAATGAGGTTTAAGATCTTGATACATTTTGCTGCTGCCGGGATGAATCGAGTATCTGGACTTGTGGGCTTCACTTAGAATAAGCGTTCGAAGAGGCTCAGAGTTTGGGATCCATGCTCGATCAAGAAAATAGAGGATGCCGTCCAACTTGGTTTCGAATTTCTGTTCGGCTCCACACGACAAAACGCCCTTGAGATCTCCATTCACAAGCGCCTGATTCTGAGCTTCGCGAATTAAGGAGGGAAGATTGGATTGAATTCTAATAGAGTGCAGCTGGGTCCTTTCTTTACGACTCAATGCGTCAGCCACCACATTAGCCTTTCCCGGGTGGTAGCGGATTTCACAATCGTAATCGCTGAGAAGTTCGACCCAGCGTCGCTGCCTCATGTTCAACTCTTTCTGATGGAGGATGTGCTGCAAGCTCTTGTGGTCGGTATAGATGACACACTTCGTGCCGTACAGGTAGTGTCTCCAGATTTTTAAGGCAAACACCACAGCACCCAACTCGAGGTCATGCGTGGCGTAGTTCTTTTCGTGCACCTTGAGTTGTCGAGAAGCGTAAGCGATGACCTTCCCTCGTTGCATTAAAACGCAACCGAGGCCTTGATTTGAAGCATCGCAATAAACGGTAAAGTCATCGTCACCTTCCGGAAGCGATAGAATCGGTGCACGGCAAAGTTTATTCTTCAGAGTTTGGAAGGCTTCCTCTTGATCTCGTCCCCACACGAAGGGTTCTCCCTTCTGAGTCAGAGTGGTCAAAGGCAAGGCAATCCTGGAGAAGTTTGAGATAAATCGGCGGTAGTAACCAGCCAATCCAAGAAATGAACGGATTTCGGTAGGTGTTTTAGGCGCTACCCAATTTCTGATGGCTTCTACCTTGGCAGGGTCGACGTGTATGCCGTCGACATTGATAACATGTCCCAAGAATTGAACTTCCTTTAGCCAAAATTCGCACTTGGAGAACTTGGCATATAGTTGTTCCTTCCTGAGAAGCTCCAAAATAAGCCTGAGATGAAGCTCATGATCGGTCCTCGAACGAGAATAAATGAGAATATCGTCTATGAAAACAATGACAAACTGGTCGAGATATGGACGGCAAACGCGATTCATCAGATCCATGAAAATGGCGGGGGCATTGGTCATTCCAAAAGGCATAACCATGAACTCGTAATGACCGTAACGAGTTCGGAACGCAGTTTTCGGGATATCCTCTTCCAGAACACGCAATTGATGGTAACCAGAACGCAGATCGATCTTAGAGAAAAACGTAGCACCCTGAAGCTGATCAAAGAGATCATCAATTCTCGGTAACGGGTACCGGTTTTTGATGGTCAGTTTATTAAGCTCCCGATAGTCAATGCACATACGGAAAGTCCCATCCTTCTTTTTGACGAAGAGTACTGGGGCTCCCCATGGAGACGAGCTAGGGCGAATGAATCCCTTGCCAAGAAGTTCTTGAAGCTGATTCGATAATTCTTGAAGTTCCAGCGGAGCTAGACGATAAGGAGACTTAGCAACAGGGAGAGCACCAGGAATAAGATCGATACGAAATTCCACCTGCCTGCTAGGAGGAAGTCCAGGCAGCTCATCGGGAAAAACATCAGAAAATTCACGCACGACAGGGAAGTCCTGCAGTCTCTTGACTTTGGATTCCTTGAGAGTAACACGGGCTAGAAATGCGGGATACTTCTTTTGAAGGTACCGACTGGCTTTTAAGCAAGAAACGATTCTTAGGCATCCACCCGACCTATCCCCTTGAATGGTTAGAATTTCACCAGAAGACAGAGGGATACGAATAAGTTTCTCGGCGCAGATTACTTCCGCGCGATTGCTAGACAGCCAGTCCATTCCCACAACTAGATCGAAGCTTCCAAGACGAAAAGGTATAAGGTCAATACTGAACGATGTGGTGACAAGAGTAAGGGTGCAATATCGAATGACAGACCTCACTTGTGTGGACTCTCCACTAGCAAGTTCAACAACCAAGGCAGGTTCCAACTCGGAAATTTTTAATTTCAGCAAAGGAACCAATTCGCAAGAGACAAAACTCCTATCAGCTCCTGTATCAAATAGGACAGACACCCAATTGTTGTTAAGAGTAAACGTACCAGTAATAACATCGGGGTTTTGGCGTGCTTCGGCAGCTCCAATGGTGAAGGCCCTCCCGCGAGCCGGAGGAACGTTGGTGACGCGAGGGCATCGATTTCTGTAATGGTCCATCGCGCCACACTCGAAGCAGCCTCGAGCAGGGTTAGGCTGAGGGTTAGCATTCCCCACAGCCAATTGGTTGCCAGGACTCCTGCAGCGCTCCACCAGGTGTCCGAATCGTCCACAATTTGTGCACTTGCGGCACAACTCACTTGTTGGGTGATGATAAGAACATAAGTTGCACTTGGGATGCGGCCCAGTATATTCCTTTCTCGGTCTTCCCTGGACTGTTGCGGCTGAAACGGGGGCCATGGAGTTGATAGGCGTAGCACCAGTGATCGCAGTTAAGTAGGTCGCTTTCCGCTTCCTATTGTTCCCCTTTTTCGCTTTCCCATCGGAAGATTTGCCCTTATCCTGATGCAAAACACCGGACCTGAGCTGTTCCCTGGTCAAACGGGCAGTGAGATCGATCACTGCCTTAAGTGTAGTGGGGTCAACTGCAACCGCAATGCCCCTCATAGAGTCCGGAAGACCGCTGATGTATTGCTCGACAGCGCGAGAAGCTGGGGTAACCATGTGGGGCACCAATAGGGAGAGTTCATGAAATCTCTCCGTGTACTTCATGTGATCGGCGCCCTTCATCGTGTGCGCCCTAAACTCAGCCTCCAATTTCTGGAGTTCGGTTCTCGGAACGAACTCCTGCGTGACTAGCTCAACAAACTCGGCCCAGGGCAAGGCTAAGACCGCGTCTCGCCCCCTGGTTCTAATCTCGATATTCCACCACGTGAGAGCCCGTTTGTGGAACATACTCGCCGCGAATTTGACCCTGAGTTCATCCGGGCAAGAGCACATGTTGAATGAAGCTTCGACTTTCTCGAACCACTGGAGAAGACCAGCAGCTCCCTCGGATCCATTAAAGCTCGTAGGCCCAGTGTTAGTAAAAGCCTTATAGAGCCTGTCGGCCTGAAGAGTAGGATTCGGTTCTGGGGCTTGTGGCGCGCCCGAGGTTCCTTCTTGCCTTAGGTTGTTAACCAGACCCGGAAGAACTGCTGCAATTTGCTGCGCTATGATGGCAGCGAGGTCAGCAGGGTCAGCATTAACGGACGAGCGACGAGGAGGCATTCTGAAAAAGAAAAAGAACGCGCAAGAATGATACCGGGAATAAGAATAACAGGATAAGGAATAGCCAAAGAATACATCGCTACGATAGACACAATTAAAGATGCAGCACATAAGCACATAGCAAGCACATAAGTGTGGGCGTGTGATAGTGATGCATGAATTATCTAGAGTTAAGGGTCCTAGGTTATAGTCTAGGTCGGTTTCCTAATTCCCTATAACCATTGGCTCTGATACCAATCTGTCACACCCCGGTCGTAATGGCGGAAAACCGAGGCGTGGCGACTAGGTCGTGATTGATTGAGCACAATAGTATAAAAGTCTAAATGCATAAACATAACCAAACTGTCAAATATTACATCATCCAGGTAACATGAAACAAATTGTTTTAATACAAAATATCAAGTTTCCAAACAACTCCTAGCCTAGCCTTCATCTCTCTAAGGCCTCTATCAGCTATTAGCTACTTCCTGCTTCATTTCCTGAAAACATGTAATAAAACGTCAACTACAAAAAGTAGATGAGTGAATTCATAGGTTAACTAATACTGTAGTGATAAGCCCTACACAAGCATACTAGGCTAAGTTGTAGGGGTTTATATATAGGGTGTACCATCGGCTAACCCACCACTCCTACAACTTATCCTACTATGCTTGGTATGCTTATCATCTCAACTGAATCTGCAAGAGTTTCGTATAAAGATTCCAATTATTGTTTCCATGCATGCAGGAGGAACGGTATCAAGGATATATGTATAAGATACCCAAGAATCATATGTAACCATGCCATGATGAAAAATGATAATGATGCATAATGATCACACAAGACCTGACATCGACCCCACACAAGACCACACTATGCTACTTGATTTCCTTGATGGTAACCCAAATCGATCACTTTGGGTACCATGAGAGAATTCTAAAGCGTACTTTAGTATCTCTTGGATTCCTAATCGATCACTTAGGAGATCCTTCGGATCCTTAATCGAACACTTAAGAGATCCTTCGGATTCTTAATCGAACACTTAAGAACCCCATAGGTCACGTGTATTCTAAATCGATCACTTTAGAATCCCACATCTAGTGACGGCCTGTCTACCAATCGACCACTTGGAGATCAAACCTATGCACTATTGTGACCTATATTGCCACTGTTCACACGATCACAAGACTGACCAATGAATAATGTGTTTTCATGATAAAGTATAACGGGTACATGACTTTGATTTCCAAACGTCCAATGTTCCCTAAACGCTGAGTGATTCCCATATTTACTCCTGAATATTTGATTATGCATACACAACTTCCGAGAAAGTTAAGGTACGCGTAACCTGCCATGATTACTTGTTTTCCCAATGTTCATTGTTTGCAAAAGATTTGTCAAGTGTTTATGATAAGTAATGTTTGAATAAATGTGTTTTGTCAAAACGTGTACATTTACCATGTTTTCACCCCCAATGATTTGAAAGGCTTTAAAAGAAAAATGGGGGCTATGAACTCACCTTGTTGACTAGGTGTGGTTGCTAGGGCGGTCGGGTGCTGTCAAACGTCGATCCTCTAAGTCTAGACAAGGACATAATAAGTTAACAACGCAGTTTAAGTCTAAGAGTGTAAGCCTTACACGATCTCGAGCAAAAACTAGGTTTTAAAGACGAAGCAGCTTGGTTCTGACCTGATTCGATCGAATAGGAACACATTCGATCGAATAGACACACATTCGATCGAATAGAAACACATTCGATCGAATAGACAGACGTTCGATCGAATACGAAGCTCATTCGGTCGAATGAGTTGGAGACCATTCGGTTGCTTTCCTATTCGGTCGACTGGACTGGTTCGATCGACACATTCGATCGAATGAACTGATTCGATCGACTGGTTCGATCGAATGAACTGATTCGATCGACTGAAAGCTGGGCGACGGAGATACCCACGGGTTTTCCAGATTTTCCAGATTTTTTGACCCAAAATCGAAGTTTTTGACATGGAAATGCTCGGGATTGAAAGGGGTATCGATTCCTAGTACTTTTAAACACAAAAGCTTGCATTTTGACACCAAAAATGACGGTTTTTGACCAAGAACACACTTGACACAAAAGTCGGAGTTTTTGCTCGATTCGGGGCGGGTTTTGGTTGTAAAAACGTATGATTTTCAAGAAGATCTTACCGACAACAACGATAAACAGATTGGTGGACTCGAATCTTAGATTGGATGACTTTCTCTCACTACTCTCTCTCTAGAAGTGGGAGTGTTTGGGTGGGAAGTGTTGGTGGAAATGAAAGAGATGGTGTAAGAATACTTGATTTTCCGCTTAAATACTCGGGTGACTCGGGTTCGGGTTTAGGCTACCGACGGGTCAAGACTAGTCGAGTTCATAAGTTTTTAAACAAACTAAAACTTTTTCAGCAAAACTTTTATAAACCATTTTCCGAATAATTATTTAAAATCTTTTTTTTTTTTTTTTTTTTTTTAAATAAGAACATTTTATTTTTCAAAAGCATAAAAATTAATATTTTCCAGGCGTAAATGTCGTTTTATAAAATAAACATTTCAAATGATAAAAGCAGATTTCTCCAATGATATGGGTTCCGAACTTATCGTCCAGAACCCCAAAGTGTATAGTTTCCGATGATTCCTTGATTTTTGTCTACCAGTCAAATTCCAGGGCGTTACAAATGATCTGAGCATCAACACTCACGAGCCAATCCATCCCGAGCACCACATCGAAACAACCAAGCGGCATCAAATACAATCGCACCGGAAATTTATACCCAGACAACTCGATGGAACAGCCCTGAATAGCCCTAGACATGGGAACGGATTTTCCTACGGCGACCTCAACCTCAAACAGATCGACTACGCACTCGTGTGATTTATTCAACGAGGAAAAAAAAGCGGTGGACACGAAACTTCTACTGGCGCCCGAATCAAATAAGACTGACGCCTGTAACTCATGAAGCAAAAAGGTACCTAGGATAGTATTATACTACTGCTTAGCTACATGATCATCACATATGATTCCAAAGGAGTAAGAAACTATAACAGTAGAATAAAAGCTAAATAAGTAAAAGTACCTGAAACAACATCCACATCGTCCTTCGCCTCCCTCTTGGAGATGTTGAAGGCCCTCGCCCTGGCCATTGGCTACTCTTCCATCTTTCCCCTCAAGGAAGTCCCCTGACCGGACCCCCCCTCCCCCGCCTTACTGGTAGGACAGTTTGATGCCAAGTGACCGGAACCTTTACAGCAGAAACAAGTCAATGTCGGACACTCGAAATGGGGGTGTCCCGCCTTATCACAACGAAAACAGGAGCCAGACCCACTCTTACATTCCCCCTTGTGCGGTTTCCCGCACTTCTTGCAATTACCGAACGCCGCATCCCTCTTAAACTCAAAAGTCTCAGTCTTCACCCTTTTCTCAGACGGATTAAAATTGTTTCCCCCGGGCCGCTTACCGTACGAATTAGTGTTCCATGTCTTCCTTGTCTCGGTTGGCGGTAACTTCTCCCTCTGATCATACAATATACCTGCTAGGGTAACCACCGAGTGAAAAGAGTTCATGTCAGTGGTCACCACACCCCTACGAATATCCACCGGAAGCCCCTTCACATACTTCTTAATCCTCATGGCTTCGGGAGTAATCAAATCGGGACATAAACAGGCCATCTGGTTAAACTTCGTGGTATACTCCCGATGCGTCAAACTACCCACCTCCAAGGTCAAGAATTCCTGTTCCATCTTATCAAATTCATGCGGAGGACAAAACTGATCGAAAACCAACTTCTTCAGCTCATCCCATGTCATCCTCCTGATCAAACGATCACCCATAGCCTGTGCCAAGTTGTCCCACCAACACAGTGCCTCATAATGAAAAGAGGCAATTGCATAAGTCACCATATCATCCCCCTTACATTTACTGACTGTCAGAACGGCCTCCATCTCCCTCACCAACTGATGCGTTGCCAACGCTTCCTTAGTACCATCAAAAGAAGGGGGTCACACTTCTTAAAGTCACCATAAGAGCAACCCCGAGTAGGCACACTAACAGTCCGCACTTCGTCTTCATCCCCACTCGGCACATACACCTTTTCCTCCTGATCAACCTGCGTCTCCCTGCCCTTCCTTTCTTTACCCGAACTCTTACCAACCATAGACTCCTCCATGGCCCTAACGGCCTCAGCAACGATCTCGGGAATGGCGTTATGGAGCACTTGGTAAACCTCGTCCGCGACAGCCGCGTGCATAGCAAGATCTAAGGCGGGGTTATCCCCCTCCTCATGAATCAGGACTTCCTGCTGGGAAGTAGGAATCTCATTCTCGATTTCGGCATGTGGCTTACGACCACGACCACGTACACTGGGACGGCCTCTTTTAGCTGCTCGAGTATTAACCATGACTTATCCCTACAAAGACAAAATTTATAACATGGTCAAGTACAAGTGGCATTTAGAACATGTAAGGTAAGGGTAAACTGCTAATGACGTTGATCAAGTGTAATTAGTCGTTTACTTTACCCGCCAGTCCTAATCGCCCCCGGCCCCTAACCATATTAGCATTCTATCTAACACTTAAACAATTAATCACATACTGGAAACCTTAGGTCGCGGTGGACTGACTACATAATTTAAAATTACCTCTTGGCGTGCAGCTACTCGCGGTGGGCATACTAGTTTCTTTCTTACAGTTCGAGTCCAAGCATTCGGGGATGCTTGGATACCTCGAACCATGGCTCTGATACCAACTTGTAAGGCCCTGAACCCCGGGACACCCTACAGTTGGTATTCATACAAAATTTCTTAAGAAAATATTTAAACTTGAAAATAATTCATTTCATTAAAAAAACCAATTTAGAGAATAATTTGGTGGAAAACATAAGTAATAAAATAAGTTCCCAAAAACCCGGGAATTATGGCCAAAACAAATTTAAATATGATTTATAAAACTTTTTAAAATAAAATGTTCAATAATAAATCTTCCATCCACGTATGCCCTTTCACGTCCAAGCGATAAGGCATCCTCCTCCTAACCTGAAACTCACACTAACATGCACACAAAGTCAGCTTGAGCGGAGTGTGTTCAAGTTTTATTAAACAACATCAATAAATAATACTCATAATAGTCATTCCCAAAGGTTTTAAACTATAAAAGGGATACATCAGTTAGGCCATCATCTTCGATAAATAATCATCCTTATGTATATACACATATACAAACCTACATATAAACATCTTTATAAGTGCATCCCTATATATATATATATATATATATATAACATCAGGGTCGAACAAACGTACAACCCAAACACGTAACATCTCATCAACGTATGCAAACACAAAGTACGCATACGTAACATCCGTAGTCGATACGACTACAACCTCGCCAAGTATAGGCCATACAATAATATATATATATATACATACTATAACATCCCAAGGCCTACCATATACTAGCAAGTCTATATAAAGTAGTTTAAACATTTCATCAAGTAAAATCACTTGGGTGTGCATGCTAGCCCAAAACTTAAAAAGATTAAAAAGGACATCATGAACTCACCTGACACGAGACACGGATTCACCACGAGCTAGAGAATCCCTAAGTAATCCCAAGATTCAAACACCTGCTGGTTTACATTCCATCAATACTAACGACATCAAGATGACTCGTTTATCCTACGAGACGTTCTAACGGGGTTCGGGTCACCTAAAGCCTCGACCTCATCAAACTAAATCACAACAGCCCCCGAGGCCTCACATTCACCAAAACGACCCTTAGACATTCCCGGGAATAAAGAATTCCCAAATTACCCCCGGAAGCACTAGGTGATACCAATACGCGCGTTAAGGAGTTGTTTAGGCCATTAACATCCAACTCAGCCCCGTGTGGACCCAACATGATGAAATCACAGCCAACAAGTCCACACGGCGCTACACGAGTCAAATAGGTCGGTAATTCGCAAGTACAACGCACCAACTACTCAATAAACGCAATTGCGCGTTGTACCGACCCGTTGGAGTAACCGACAACCAATTCAGCCCCATAACTTATTAAAATGATTTTTCAACAGCCCGTACATCAAACCAAGTGTCCCCGAGTTGAATTGGTAGTTAATCACTTCAACCCTCGCGTTAAACGCACCAAATTACAATTCTAGTCAACCGAACACAATCTTTCAAACGATAACTAGTTGACCAATCTAACGAACCCCAATGAATATGGTTTTTAAGTATGATATACTACACATACCTAGGAGGATTTTGGTGCAAAAACCTCACTCAAAACAGTCCTGGAAAAGCTCAATTGGACAACCACCCGGTTAGCCTACAACAAGCCATTAATCGATCAATACGCGTGATATAACGACCAATTATGGTGTACAAGACTTGGGGAATCGTAGTACTAACCTTTAATTGATGTTTTATGCTCACACTTTGGCTGGAAAAAGAAAAATCACATGGGGGGTGTCTTGGGTGCTGTCGATCGGAAATGGTTAAAGGGTTAGGGTTTTCTTTTTTTTTTTAATGATATAAAATAATAAGTTTCATTCTAGCCCCCTCCAAATTGAAGTATATGGCATCTTGGAAGAAAAGTTAAATGATTAAACGTACTGGGATGACGTAAAGGCTTCTGAGAAACGTAGGTTAAATCCCGAGAATTATACATAGTCTACAAGCTTTAAATCCTTGAACCGGGAATTAACGGGTGTTACATGTCACGAATGTCACATTCTCCCCAGTTAAGAAATTTCGTCCCCGAAATTAATTATGCCAATTACGCCCTTTTAGGGAAAAGTTTATAAGTATTTTTTTCGGAATTCGTTCTTCAGTTTCCGAACACGTTTGATTCCCCGTTGCGGATTCCACTGAATTTATTCAATGAGATTTTATTGTGTCGTAATTGTTTAATTTTTCCCGCTCAATATTTTCACGAGTCCCTTTATAGAGTTTAGTTGTATACAAGTTTTCGGGTGGTACTACTTACGCCCTGTCAGAAAGGCACTCATTTTGATTCGGTGTATATAAAATATCGGAAGCGAGATAAATTCGTTACGGGGTTAACCTTCGAGGAAATTTTTGTACAGTTCCATGCATTTTCAAGTTAACTCGTCGGTTTCATTAACTCAACTAACACCCTTCAAGAATCGTCATCTTCTCACATATATCGGTATAGTCCTCTGGTTAGCCTCAAGCAGCTTTCAGTTTGTTTTTAATACTACGAGCTTTATCTATGGTTTCCAAAATCGAATCGGATTTTGTATTTTGGGGGTCACCAATTTTCAATTGAATAAGGTGGCGAGTTACATTCTTACTCGTATAATATAATATATCGTTGCTTGCATAATATTACGATGACTGTTATTGTACGAGGATTGAAATTACCGGTCTCACTTTCCTCTAATGTTTGAATAGTTTATTTGGTTTGATTGTTTGTTAAAGGACTACAGACCGTGCTCAGGTCGATTATGGATTTAAAGTTTCAAACACAACTCACCAAGTCTAAGATTTCGTTAAGGCGAGTTTTTCAGTTGGGTAGTTGTTATAAATCACAAGAAGGTATTCGGAGTGGATTAGTCAGGGAACTATCATTCAGCTTGCATTACTTTCTCGAGATGTTGTAGGAACATGTTTTTAAGAGGTTTATTGTAGTTTGTTTCCCCCTTTCCAATGGGGTATTTCAAACTGTTGCAACGTCCCCGAGGATTTTTAATATTCCACCTTATCTTATTATGGTGCACATCTTTACAGCACATTTGCCTATGATCTTTTACATACCAGTTTCTCCATAACTTTCCTTTACATCTTTATACTAGTACTCAGTCTAATCAAACATCTGGCCAGACTTTTCTTCGTTCATCACCCGGTTATTGAGACTATAAAAGTTTGAAGTTCAACTTCCGGTTCTTGTAGTAAGGAATTTCTTTGGTTTTCCCAGTTATGATTGTTAACAATTCCACCCAATCACCATATGTAACCTCCATTTGAACACAATTAACTAGTCCATACTGACTATTACATAACGACTCCTCACTTCCACTAGGAGTGCACTGACAGGGAATAGGTAATTGTTAGGTTAAGAGGACAATTTTTCGAATAATTTGGTTAGTATTTATAGTCTTACCATTGGTGGTTTCTCTAGTATAAGGATTTGTTATTTTACTAGCCGGTATATTTTTCCATGGTAAAAATTTGTAGGAACGAAACGTCTATCAATGCCCGTATTAAATAAAACTAAAGTATATTAGACTCAGAATGTACCCATTACTGCGCTTACTTTATCTGATTTAATCACAATACGCGACCTCTAGTCGGGATGGGCATCGATGCTGGCTCTTGATTTTGTCTTCTCATTGCATCTCAATTCAAACCAGGGCAGTCTTTCTTGACGTGCCCCATACTTCCACACTCATAGCAAGTATAACGGCTTATTATGGGTTGGTTTAGTGAGTTGGTTGTTGTCGGATCAGTTAGGGTCGAGGTAGTTGTGATTACTAAACTTGGGTTGGTTGGTTTATACTATTCATAATAGTTCTACAGTTACAGGCATAGTGTACAACTTCTCGCTTTTGTGACATACCTTTATTCGACATTCTCTTATGTGATAATAATTACACTTCCCACACTTTGACGAAAGTTCATTGTATATTGTTCGTTCAAAAATAAAGCTGATCGAAGTATCGATTTAAGTTGTAGGGCATGCAAGTTTAGTTGGTTGTATCTCTTGTACCTCTGTTTCACGATTGGTTCGCTTTGTACAAGATGCTTCCCCGGGCATACTCAATAAACTATTTTTGACCAAATCAAAAGTTACCACACCGGCTTGTGTCACGGCATTCTCAAAGGTTAAGTGGTTAACTGGATTAACTAATATCCTTATTTCTAGGCTACTAACCATAGCACCATTCGAGCCAGATCGTTAACACATTTTGTGTATTCCAATTTGTCCGCACCTTTCATTTTCAATTTCTCGGATTCGTGTTCAAATTTTTAGGTTTCATTCCTTGGACCAAAATGTTTTAATATAATGGTTTTAAGTCTTCCCCAAGTCATGTGGTTCATTACTTTTTGTTCCCGAATTCATATCATCGTTTTCTACCACGTAAGGGTGTGGTCAAGAAATGTACAGTGGAATAATCAATGGTGCAATTTGATGGGAACTACTGGTACTGATAACAGGTCTATTGCTTCGATTCATTTTACTACCCCATATGATCTTTTAGTACCACTAAAATTTACAGGTTTGTATGATATAGATTGTTTAAACGAATATTCTCGTCGTGAAGGATCACGGTTGTTACTACCAGTATTCATGTTCGGTAGAAGATTTCTGTTTCCAGTGGCATTTAGTGGGGGAATTTATTAATATTGGTAGTAGCATTAATGTTCAGTGGGGGAGTATTATTCCTGACAATATTAGTATTTGATGGGAGAACAAGATTTGCAACCGTATTAGTGTTGGGCGGCAAATAGTATTCACGACCATATTAGTGTTTGGTATTTGATTTGTATTCACTGCCATGTTAATGCCAGCAGCAAATCGTGCTGCTATTGTTAGAGTTACTATTTGCAGTTTCCAAGCAATCATCTCGGCCACCACCGCCTCAAATAGTATGTTTGTTTTCTCCTGGGCCATTCTATAATGATAACCAATTATACCGTGACTAATAGTAGTTCGTTACACAACTCATCACAAAAGGAATCACATTAGTAAGTAATCAGGTATTTCAAATAGCACATATGTATTACACATCTCTATCGATGTGTCTATATATCAAGGATAGCATATCGATTTACCCTAACAAAGGCCGTTATCTATATGTATATATCAAATGTTTCCACCAAGTGACAAGAAATTTTAACCTTGTAAGGGTCAGTATTGTAACAAAAGGTCAAAGTTATCCTCCATATCAGCATAGCACACACTATTAGATGCTTGCATGGAGTATCAAAAAGATGCTATATACAACAATTCCGTAATGTCCTTATCTTACCAAGTACATATTATAAAAATTGTAAACGGTTTACAACTTACCCGACAATTATTCCAGTACGATCCCATCATTGGGTAATTATTTTTGTTCAGTCTCTTCTGTAAGTAGAATTTGTTCATTATGAGTTTAGTTAGTGTGTTATCATAGGAATGCACTCATATATTCCACTAAACCTTTGCAGGTTGTTAAATATAACCATAGAATATATTCTTTCTCCAGGTCATTCGGTACACGCAAGCATGTTGGGTCTACTGAAAATGGTAATTTACTGGTTGTGGTAAGTATGTCCCATTCCAGTCAGGCACGTCATTGCTTCGTGAACATTATGTTTCTCTCCTATAATAACCAATTAGAATAGCAAAAATATAGGAGAGGTTGGAGATTCTCATTCATAAACGGTTCGAAAAGTTTGCTAGTTAGGGAGGTTCATCAGGGTTAGTTGTATTGGTGATATGTAAAGGAAATTATTATTATTAATATTTCTTTTTGAAATATCATTAGTATATTATATGTACTGGTATTCACGGTCTGTTATAGAATTGGGGACTGAATAAAGTAGTTATTATATTTATAATTTGATAAATCGGACTCATCACTAGGTACTTTCCCAGGAATGGTGTTAGTTTTCGAAAAGCGAAAGTGGGGAGACGAACGGAAAACTGTTTAGTTCACTGTTTGAAAACCAGTGTAAGGATAAGATTAGATCCAAGCTGAGAAGTATTATATAAATTCTTTTGAAATTATTGTATGTAGGTCACACCTCCCACGGTTCGTTCCCAGGCCTTGCATATTACGCCACATTGTGGTTCCGTCACATCACCAGATTCAGTTTGAACTCGTTTAAGCGTTCTCGTATTCTTGTTTACAGGCAACACCGGTTCCTCACTTGTCATAAAGCTACCCGTTCTCGATATCTTTCGGTGCAATAGTTAGTCATAAAAGAACATTTTTCGATAGCTTTGATCAGTGTAAAGGATATTATTAATTAAGGCAAAAATATAATATTTTATTTGTTATGACTAGGTATAATATTAATTATGATAAAATATATTATTAATTTTGGTAAGATTTAATTTTAATTAGATTAGGAATTAATATTAATTATAACTGAATATAATATTCGTTACGATAAGATTCAATATTATCGGTGGTACCGTACGCACACGTATCCAAATGCCTCGTTTCGAATAAACACGTATGCACGTTACATATATACTCCACATCATCTTTATACACGCATGTTGCCATTTTTACCTATCAAAATGTTCCACGATTTCTCCCCGAATTAACTCGTACAAGCAAGTCTGTTTATGCGTTCCGGACTATAATAACTCACTTGCCCTACAAGTTCATCTCGGCTTCCATCAGTATCTATCGTTAATCATTATTAAGTTTCCGAAATATAATCGAGCCTACGGTTATATTATAGGTATCCTAAGGGATAACCTAATCCTTTATAACCAATGGCTCTGATACCAACTATTGTCACACCCTGTTGAGTGATCTGCGGAAGCATAAAACGAAAATGTAACAGATACAACTGGTATCAAATACATTGTTTATAAAGAAACATTACTAACTAATTTACAATATATTACATTGTTCTAACATCTTTTACAGACTAGGTGATACAATCCAAACTAGCTCTTCAACTACTTTACTTCTAACTCAAATGCTCACAGCACCGTTCACAATCCGAACATGAAACACATAAGCAAACTATTCCACCTTTCTGATTACCTGAAAAGCATGTTCAAAAACGGTCAACTACGAATAGTAGGTGAGTTTCATAAGTTTTAACGAAATCATTTCTGCGTACTACACAGTTATAGTTTGTATGTACGCACGTATGTAAAAATATGGATTTACGTTTGTATATATATGCATAGCCGTATCCTTGTGTGTACATATGCACACATGTAAGTTTATAATACGAGTCTGAAATCACGATAAAATCGTGGCTGTTAGTTCGTGTTGCGTGTTTCCATTTTTCCGTGTTTAATCAACCACCGTGGCCCCCCTTCCGCTCACAACGGTACCTAAAATCAACCACTGTGGCCCCCCTTCCGCCCACAACGGTTCCTCGTAACATCAACCACTATGGCCCCCCTTCTGCCCACAATTATTCCACGTAAACTTATACATTACACGGTGTACACACAATAATTAGTATTTTCTACACATAGTCTTTCCTATGCCTATTCACATAGCATGTATATAGACACACATACATATATAGTATTTATCATGTATCACCAAACACTGTGGCTCCCCAACCGCCCACAATACGCATAACCACATTATTTTCTTAACATTCATGTCATAATCAAGTTAGTTTGTTTAGTTGCAGCAGAACTTGGCTCATAGGCCATACTCAACTTTAGTTTATTAAGTTGCAGCAGAACTTGGCTCATAGGCCATACTCAACTTTAGTTTGGTACTATTGTGGCCCCCTTCTGCCCACAATATCCCCATGGTCATCACAGACCACGTTATTCACCCATGGCCATGACAGACCACATTATTCACCCATTGCCGTTACAGACCACGTTATTCACCCATGGCCGTTACAGACCACGTTATTCACCCGTGGCCGTTACAGACCATGTTATTCACCCATGGCCTTTATATACCACATTATTCTCCTATGGCCGTTATAAACCACATTATTTTTAACAGTACACAGCATATTTGTATAAACGTGTTGTTACTGTTGAGTCGGATATTTGCTAAGGAAGATTGGAATCTTCTCAACCTCCTCTGTAAATCGGCTAAGTATGAACTTCGAGCAAAATGGACTATCGAGCATGGTTTACTACCTCGAGCATGGTCTTCAGAACCATTTCTGGTTAATTTTTTCTAAGTGTTAAGGCTTCGAGCAAGCTACACTTCAACAAGCAAGAGTGTTCTTCTATCGAGTATGGATTGCCAATCGAGCAAACAACTTGATCATTCAAGTTTTAACCAAGTGATTCCGAGCACAGGATGTCCGAGCACATGGTAACAAGCATGGATGCAATAAGAAGATGTCATGTGTTCCAAGCAAGGACTTCGAGCATGGTTCAGTCCCCTGAGCATGATTTACATCCGAGCATGCTAAATATTGTTCAATAAGTCTCAAGACAGGATTGAAGACATCAAGAAGAATGGGCTTGCTCGATGGACTAGTTCGAGCAAAGCATGGATTGGTCAAGAAGAATGAAGCCTGCTTGAGGATAATATTTTCTCTGAAAATATTCTATGTAAAGTATGCTCGAAGACACTCATCGAGCATACCTCGTATACTGAGTCTGCTCGAGCAAGATACACATCATGCTCAAAGACTCTTACACTTGTATTTGTATTTGTCTTTCATTATGTAATGATTAGAGATTCTAGAAGGATTGTCAGGGTCTATAAATAGGGTCCTAGGTTTCCATATAGAGCACAGAATACGAGAAACATTCTAACAAATATTAATTTTGTCTCCTCGTACAGCCGCCGTCGTTTTTCACGAAACCCTAGACATTCCTTTCACTTTTTCATTGAATGATGTATTAAATAAGTGAATCTTTGTCTTTGATTTTGTTCTTAATGATTATACTTTATTGTTTCGTTTTTATTATATCACACCTTCGTTCCCTCCGTTGAATATCCTTATTCCGCCGGGATATTCAATAGGCCTATGGGTTATTGGATATGTGTGCTCTTGTCGACCTACCTAAGGTTGCACCAGATTCCGGTCCTGAAAAGTGGTATCAGAGCTGTGGAAGCTCACTGAAGGACATGGGACTGAAGGTTTGTGACAAAGCTTGAAGCTTTACAAGGGTTTTTTCAGTAAAATCTCAGATCTTAACAAGATGGATGATCAAGAAGTATCAATAAATAAGATTCCAAGACCGATTTTAGGTCAGGAAAATTTCATCAAATGGAAGGCCTTATTTGAAGTTGTTGTTAACTATAACAACCCTGAACTGTGGTTTCTATCAGAGAAGGACAATATGTTCCATCCACTGCCGCTAACAACAATCCAACAGTAGAACTCAAAATGAAGAAGAAGGATGATAAGGCACTGTCTATGTTAAAACTTGGTCTATCTTGGGAGATATTGACCAGTGTCAATCATCACAAAACAGCTAAGGAGATGTATGATGCTGTCATTGACATGTTTGAAGGAAACACAGAGTTGAGATACATCAAGAAAGACAGACTCAAGCAGCAACTTGACCATTTCAAGTTCAAGGTAGGGAAACGACTAAAGTAAGTATTGCAGAGGTTCATGACCATAGTGAATGAAATCAGAACAACTGATTTAGTGATTTCTGACTTCGAATTGAACAAGAAACTGCTGTCTTCACTGTCTGGAGAGTGGTATACTGCAAGAAATTTTATCAAAGAGAAAGCAAGTTTTCCCATCTTCAAACTAGATGATGTGATAGCATTTCTGAAGGTTGCTGAGCATGAAATGATAGAAAATCATATGATAAGAGAGGAGAAGCCCAACTTTCCAATGACAAATGCTTTAGTGGCACGTATGGGAAATCTCTCTCCTAAGTCAAATCAACTGCCTATTGTTGAATAGCCTTCTGAATCTGGCTCAGTGTGTGGAGGACAATCAAGATTTAATTTACAACTTATTAAGGATGATGTTGCATCTACAGCTAGTGGACATGATCCCTATGTTGAAACACTTCAGGCCAAGGAACTGACTATCAGCCCTTATTCTCAATGTTCATTGATTCCTACAATGCATTTGTGGCAAAGAATATCATTCTTACAAGTGTAGTGCAGGAAGATTTGGAACAGATTGATGCAAATGAACTGGAGGGCATGAACTTAAAATGGCAAGCTGCAATGTTAGCAGTCAGAAGTAAGAGATTGTATAACCGAACTGGGAGATCATCATTTTATGGGCCAAATGACAGAATAGGATTTGATAAATCAAAGGCCATATGTTACAACTGCTAGCAACCAGGGCATTTTGCTACAGAATGTAATCAGCCAAAACAGTTTCGTAATCAAGTCAATCAAAACTAGTTCTATCAAAACCAACACCAGAATTAACAGGGATCTCAAAAGAGAAATCAATTGGTCAATCAAAATCCTTACCAAAATCAGAACAGACCTCAGCAACAACAGGTCTAGCCTTAAAGAAATAATCAACTGCAGATTCAGAACAATCAGAACAGAGGAAATACCAATGTGGTGAATCAAGCAAGAGATCAGGGAAATGTTGCAGTTCCAAGGGCACCACAGGATGGGGATTTTGATTGAAGCAACCATGCTACTGAAATGGAAAAGGCAAATATGGCTTTCATGGCAAAGGTGCAAGAACAAGGAGAATCTTCTGGTTCAAAGGTACATTCTGAACTTTCTATCTCTGATCTTCTGTTAACCATTGATGAATTAAATCAGGAGATTAGAAAATGGAAATCAGCGTGTGAAAGGAAAGAGGCTATCATGAATTCTTTTGAGTCAAGTGAAGGTACATATGATAATCAAATCAAGAGTCTAGAAGAAGACTGCATGCAAGCCTACATGACTCAATCCAGAATGAGTGTTGAAATTGATGGCTTAAAGGAAGATGTATGCTGAGGAAAAACTCAAGAATGTAGAGTTATTGATACAAATGGACTTCTTAAATAACTTGGTGTCAACTAGTAACAATGTTGGTTATGTGGATAAGATGACTGAAGAGGGAAAATACAAGAAGGTACCACCTCCTTTTTGTGACAAATATCCAATGAAGGTTGATAAGGAAAGCAGGAATGAATACTTGAAGCAATTCAAAAATGTGTTTGAAGACAAACTTGAATTTGTGAAACAATATGAGAATGTAACTGTGAGCAAAGATAGGGAGTTTTTCATGAAAGAGCCTAAGGAGACAGATGAGAAGGAACTTAAGAAACTGAATTGAGCAAAAAGAAGAGATGGAGTAAGTACTCCAGTAAAGGGAGCACAAGCAGCTACAGCAGTAACAAATCTTCAAAAGGCAAACAAAAGAAGAAGGATTCAAGCAAAAGAAAGGATCAAAGGATTCCAAAGTCGCCTAACATAACCCCAAACTCCAGAAACACTATGAAAAGATGAGGACAGAACATAAGTGTTTGATATTCGTGACAGATCTGAGATCAAAAGAAAAACTGATGTATCAAGAAAATCTTCATATGATCAAACCCATCTTCCAATTTATCCAGTGTTTTCAAATCATGAACTCTTTGACATTGGGGATGTTGATTATGTGCATATGAGAAGATATACAACAAAGCAAGAAGCAAGATCTTCAAGAACTCCATCTAAGCTGAAAAGAATTGTGTTTGTGAAAGAAAAGTATCCTCAGATACTTGACATCAGCCAACCCATTAAGATGGACTTCACCAACTTTCTATGCGCCAAAACCTCTTTAGGTTTTGACTTTCCCAAACCTAGTGACAAGATCAAGGACAAGCAACTGCTTGAAGACATGGGAAGATACATTTGAAATTCCTAACATCACACTGATTCTTGTTGGGTGGTTGAAGATACATTTGAAATTCCTGATGTTGTGAGTGGGTTTGACATGAAGAGTTACAAAGAAATGTATGAAAGGTATCTAAATGGAGATAGAAACTCTTCTGATGAAGAGGGCAAGAGACAGACCATTGAGAAGAGGTTAAAGTCTGTGTTGAAGATCACTGAAAATCCGAAAGTAACACAATAGACTGGCAAGAGCAAAAGGTCTAGTGCCAATGGAATATCAAAGTTAATACCTAGAGTTCTAAATGGTGATGAAAAATTCTTGTTAAAATAGGGATTTGAACCAAGAGGTTATTAGTGGAAGTCTAAGCAAGAGATGAATGAATGGAAAGACTGTGTGCTTGATAAAATTGAAAATAGCATCAAGTCAGCAGTTGTGTCAGACCCGGATTCAGATGATGAATGTGAAATAGTCTATGAAGATCCACTTCCACTTCCAAATCCTGCTGAAACTCCAACTGACTCTGATTTGCAAATTGATATAGTTTGTGACTCAGAATCTAACTGATCTTCTTGTGTGTGTTTGTGCAGGAACAGTCCATGAATTACAATGAGATATGGTATATGGACAGTGGTTGTTCCAGGCACCTGACCTGTGACAGAGCAGACCTTGTGAATTATGAAAGAAAATATGAAGGACCAGTTGCCTTTGGGAGTGATGAGAATGGAGGAAAGATTGTAGGAAGAGGCACTCTCACCAATGGCAAAGTATCCTTTAAGAATGTGTTGCATGTTAAAGGATTACAATACAACTTACTCAGCATTTCTCAAGTCTGTGACAAAGGATTAAAAGTGGCTTTCAACGATGAACACTGCCTAATTCTTAAGCCTGAATTTTTCATTCCACCAGAAATGATTATGATGATGGTTCCAAGAAATGGAAACCTTTATGAGCTAAGAATGAATGCCGCAATATCAAGAGCTTCATGTTTTGTTTCCAAAGCCACTGAGAATGAAACAAAACTGTGGCATAGGAAGATGTGTCATGTCAATCTGAAAAACATGAACAAACTGGTGAAAGGTGAATATGTTGTGGGTCTTCGTACAAGAGAATTCAAATTGGAAGAAAAATGTTCATCATGTCTCACGGGAAAACAACACAAATCCTCTCATAAAAGCAAACTGATCAACACTATTGATGAGGTATTATAACTACTTCGCATTGATCTCTTTGGTCCTGTAAGTGTTCCAAGCATTGGGAAGAAGATATTTTGTTTAGAAATCAGTAATCACTATTCAAGATTCACATGGGTCTTCTTCATGGGTAGCAAGGATGAAACTCCAGAGCTAATCAAGACTTATGTGTTGAAAATGAAGAATCAACTTGAGAAGAAAGTGAAGGTGATTAGAAGTGATAATGGGACAGAATTCAAGAATGGACTTATGGAAGAATTCTACAGTTCTAAAGGGATCTTTCAACAATATAGTTCTCCAAGAACTCCTGAGCAGAATGGTGTTACAGAAAGGAGAAATAGAACATTGATTGAAGCTGTAAGGACCATGATAGCTGATGCAAATTTTCCAGCTACTTTCTGGGTAGAGGCTATTAACACTGTTTGCTATGTGCAAAACAGGGTCCTGTTGAATAAGACTCAAAACAAGACTCCATATTAGATACTCTTCAAAAGAAAACCTTATGTGAAGTTCTTGAAGCCTTTTGGATGTAGATGCTCACTGCTGAACAGAAAGGATTATCTCAACAAATTCCAATCAAAATCTTTGGAATGCTTTTTTGTGGGATATTCATCCCATTCAAAGGCTTATAGAGTCTATGTCAAGGAGCACATGGTGGTCATTGAGTCATCTAACATAATCTTCATTGAAAATCATTTTAACAATGTAGATGGACCCTAGTGGCTATTTGATTTGGAGAAGATGATCAAATCATTTAAAATCTACAATGAAGACATGGATGACCGCATGTACAGAACAAGCATTGAAGAGAAAGGAAAACAAAAGCAAATTGATCTGGACAAGCTGTGGTCTTCAGTTGCTCCTGAATAAAATGGATTCACTTTTGAAAGAAGTATTCAAGGAGCTAATGAAGTAGATATAAATGGTCAAGATGTTGCTGTTGAAGTATCAAATGAAGGACCAAGTGACATGGAGAGTGAACCAATGCAGAGTCAGCAGCAAGGTCAGCCTGAAGAGACAGACAGAGTTGAAGATAGGTTCCAGTCATTATTTGATTCTCTGCAAATTAGTACAAATGAAGCATCATCATCAGCTAGTCCTCTAAACCAAATGACCGCTGAAACTGAGCAAGTACTAGAAAATGTAACTGCTGATATTAACATGACTAATCTTGAATAAGAAGTTTTAGCACAACAAGTTGTTCAAACTACCTTTGTAGAAAGAAATCATCCTTCAGAAAACATAATTGGTAGCCTGCATGAGAGAGTGATAAGAAGTTCTTCTGAAAGAGCAAACATATGTCTTTATGCATGCTTCTTATCCCAAGTTGAGCCCAAGAACATATATCAAGCCTTGAAAGATAACAACTGGGTGGAAGCTATGCAGGAAGAATTGGCTCAGTTCAAAGACTTACATGTCTGGGATTTGGTTGACAAACCCAGAGGAAAATATGCAATTGGAACCAAGTGGGTTTTCAGAAACAAGAAGGATGAAAGAGGGATTGTTATTAAGAACAAAGCAAGACTGGTAGCTCTAGGGTGCTTACAAGAGGAAGGAGTAGACTTTGAAGAAGTCTTTGCTCCAGTTGCAAGACTAGAAGCAAAATCAGAATCTTTCTAGCATATGCAGCATCCATAAGCATAAAAGTCTATCAATTGGATGTCAAGTCTGCATTTCTGAATGGAAAGATAGATGAAGAAGTGTATGTGACACAAACACTAGGATTTGAAGATCCTATCCATCCAAACAAGGTGTATAAGCTAAGAAAATCATTGTATGGATTACATCAAGCTCCTAGTGCTTGGTATGATGAGCTGTCAAATCACCTGCTGGACAATGGATTCTGCCGAGGAGCTATAGACAAAACTCTATTTTACAAGAAATGGAAGAAAGATCTACTGCTTGTACAAGTGTATGCTGATGACATCATCTTTGGTTCTACAAATGAACATATGTGTAAGGACTTTGAACAGGTGATGAAGTCAAAATATAAGATGAGTTCTATGGGAGAAATAAATTTCTTCCTTAGACTTCAAGTGAAGCAGAAGGCAGATGGCATCTTCATAAATCAAGTAAAATATGTTCAAGACATTCTTAACAAATTCAATTGCCAGGAATACAAGACTGTCCACACCAATGGACACACATGAGAAGATGGTACCTGATGAGAAGGAGCAGCCACTGGACCAACATGAGTATAGTGCCAAGATAGGATCATTGATGTATCTAACAGCATCTAGGCCAGATATTATGTTTGCTGTGTGTGTCTGTGCAAGATTTCAAGATAACCCCAAGGTCTCACACATGTTGGCAGTGAAGAGGATATTCAGATATCTTAAAGGAAAACCAGACTTAGGGATTTGGTACCCAAAGTCTATACAGCCTGACTTGATAGCCTATACAGATAGTGACTATGATGGTTGCAACATGAGTAGGAAATCAACTTCAGGAGGTTGCCAGTTTCTTAGAAACAGGCTGGTGTCTTGGCAATGCAAGAAGCAGACTACAGTGTCCATCTCAACTGCTGAAGCTGAATATATTGCTGCATCTGCATGCTGTGCACAGGTTTTACGGATACAAAATCAACTGCTGGACTATGGTATGAATTTCTCACTGCTGCCATGTTTATTGCTAAGAATCCTGTTCATCACTCTAAGACAAAGCACATTGAAATTAGGCATCACTTTATTACGGACTGTAGTGAAAAAGGCTTAATAGAAATGAAAAGGGTAGATACATCTGACAATTTGGCTGATTTGTTCACCAAACCTTTAGATAAGACCAGGTTTCATTTTCTGTTAAAATGCCTAGGTATGATAAATGCTGATGAAATTTGATTCATGATGTGTGCTTAAGTGAGATGCTTACAGACTATCTATACTACTCACTATGAATGTTTGCATGATTTTTTGCTATGCTTGACTGATAATTTTAATTGAATGAATCATGATTTGTGGCTTGTTTGTGTGGAAAATGTCATGAGTCTGATGTTAATGTTATCTGTACTTAAATCTATGCATACATGATATATTTTGTTGGTTTAAGTGTTTTGAGCATGAATTTGTGCTTGATAGTGTGTTTGTTGCTCCTCGAGCACAAACAGTGCTACTTGAAGACTTATCTAAGTACTTCGAGCACAAATGACATGTCTTAGCTGTTCGAGCATAGACACATGCTTTGGAAAACTTTTCAAGTATTTCGATCACGTGTCTATTTCTCGAGCACATCATTGAGCCTCCGTGAATTCTTTCAAGCATATGAGTTGTAATGATAGATTTTAAGTCTGCTCGATAGGACTCTTGTGTGCTCGAGTAAAGGATTCTTCATGCATGTTGTTGCTCCTCGAGCACTAACACTCTTACTTGAGCAATTTCAAGTATTTCGAGCAAAGATGACTTATATCGGATGTTCGAGCATGGTCATATGTCTTGAAAATCATTTCTTTGTCTTTCGAGCATATATCTGTTGCTCGAGCACAATGATTGTGTTGAATCATTTCTGATGTAATTCGAGCACATGTCTACTACTCGAGTAAAATGAGACTTATTTGATGTCCTTCAAGCACATGCATTGAAATGATAAATTTCAAGTCAATCGAGCACACGCTTTGACATGATATATTTCAAGTCTGCTCGATAAGACTTGTGTTCTCAAATGAAAGATTCGTCAAGTCTGAATGAATTGTAGTAATTTGTGTGCAAGTTTTGAAATGTTTGCAAGTCAACTGTTCTTTAAAGACAATATTGTTTTCAAAATCATGTTTTACAATGAACTTTCTGAAGAAATTACTTTAAAACTTTAAAATTGTTTTTGACTAAGCAAAACTGTTTTTGGTGATCTCGTATAAGATATGATAAGATTATTCAGTTACAAGCTTTGTAGAAGCTTAAGAGTTTTTGGATAGAGATTGTATCCAACCTTTGGGAAATGATAGAAAACTGTTTAAGCCAACTAACACATGAATTATAAGTTTAAAAGGCTTGAAGCACAGTCATTGACATGGTATGGTAGCTTTCCATAATGTGTATTTTCCTATGTGATATAACTAAATCTTGCTAAGTCTGATGTGGTGAACCATTAGAACATAAGGTATGCTTTCTAGCATATCTCTCTGAATGATAGGCAGAAAGGTAATTATCCAATCATACACGAGCCCGCTGGTGATTTGGTCTTACAAAAAACAAATTTACAAAGTATCTGAGCGGTATAAATATATTGCTATATAAAAGCTTATCAAATGGAAAGAAAGAAAGAGAAAAGTATTGAAAAATAAAAATGCTTCAAAAGAAATATTATATAAAGAATAAGTAATATAATATCATGACTTAAAGGGCACTAAGAGAACTACAAGGGTGGGACATACAAATAAGTCCTAAACACTCTGAATGTAAGGCATGTAAGTCCGGATGGCATATAAGTCCAACGTTCAACCTTATAGTCTTATATATATATATATATATATATATATATATATATATATATATATATATATATATATATATATATATATGATGTAAGAAAAGGTTAAGATGGGAATTTGGTCCATTTGGGGCTAATTCGTTTGACAATTTGTTCTAAGATTTATTACGCGCGTATTCGACTCGATTTGATTACCGGCGGGTGAGTTGTGCATCATGGTTAGCCCCGGCCATAATCGTAGGGTGGATTTGGTTAGTTGAAAGGTTTTAGGGGCTGAGGTAAAGTAATTGGGTTTGGGTTGGGCCTCCGCCCAAGTTGTTGGGCCTTGGGCCAAAGTATTGGGCCATGGGCCAAGTTGTTGGGCCTTGGGCCAAAGTGTTGGGCTTGAACGACCCATTAGGCAAGAGTGTTCTTACGGTCCAGTTTAGTGACGCGTTGCGTACAATTTACAGGCCCTCGCTTGTGAGTGAGTACTTAGGGAGTCCTTAGCTCGTTGCTGGTGTTTGGTTGACCTCAGGTGAGTTCATGATGCCTTTTTTACTCTTTTTACGTTTTGGGCTAGCATACACACCGAAATCCAATTTTATACGATTTTACCCGTTACAACTATTTGAATGGTATTACATGGTCTCACTATTGTTTATAACTATAACTTTGAAATAAAGTATGAATTATTGTTTATGAAAACTTGAACTCACTCAGCTTAAGCTGACTTTGTGTGTATGTTAGATTGACTTTCAGGTTAAGAAGTGGATGCTACTGCTTGGACGTGCTGGATGCTACTCGGGAGGTTGAAGGCATTTATGGTCGAGGAATTCAAATAAAACAAATATTTCATTTACATTTGATTTTGGACACCTGTACCCGTGTTTGGGACTTTTAATACTTCAACTTTTCCGCTGTTATTTACTCTGAACTGGTTTTAAATACAAAGAATTGTTGGGTTTCAAATTTTTGTGAAATTATGGATGTGATTACCAACTGTAGGATTCCTGTAAGGCCCTGTTCCCGGTAACCCTACTTTGGTGTTGGATTTACTCATAAACACAATTCTAAAATCAGAGTTAATTAAAAACTTTCGCGGAATAATTTAAAACTTCATACATCACATTACAAAACATTCATTCTTGTCTTAACATACAAATTGTGATTAATTAAAAACAATCTTGACACTTCTTCGTAGATTCCTATCTCTTCCCTCCTCAAGCCAGTTGCCGCAATCTATTTGCCTGCATGCATACTAAAAGTCAGCTACGCTGAGTGAGTTGTAGTTAATCATTTAACATACAATACATTCATACCCTTACTCATACGCATCCGAAGATACGTATTCATACCTTATTTACTCTTACTTCTTTCATTCAAACTTTATATACATCCACACGCGCTTACATACTTTCTTTCATAAGGCCTTGTAATTTACCATAGGCTATTCTATCTATACCATCACAGATATTATTAGGGTCTGGTCCCTTCTGTTTCAGATATCATTAGGGTCTGGTCCCTTCTGTCTCAGATATTATCAGGGTCTGGTCCCTTCTGTCTCAGATATTATCAGGGTCTAGTCCCTTCTGTCTCAGATATTATTAGGGTCTGGTCCCTTTGTCTCCAATAACCGTACCTGTCACATCACTCGATCATACATTCATTTTCATTCATGCATACTTTACATATCTTCTGGTCATGCACATACGTATATGTACATATTCATTCGTATAAACACTCCATACTAACAATCAATACTTAGTCATACATATAACATACACATATCATACACTTACCACTTAAGTTAAGTGTATTAACAACTATCACAAAGGAGTATGCATGCAGCCCCAAAAACGTAACGGATAAAGGGGGCTAGAAACTCACCTGAAGTCGATTTCTCTCGCCGATAATAGTAATGCCCTTCTTTAGCTGTGCACGGCTAACTGTATAACGCATTACGAGTGTCAAATATCCATTACTACTACTTCTTATATCTAATTCAATGACACCCTCAACTAACGGAGGTCCGGGGGCAGTGCCCCTGGTAGCGGGGTCTAGGGGCGGCAGCCCCTAGCAGGGTCCAAGGGGCAGCGCCCCTAGCTGGGGTTGAGCTTGGAAAAATTTTATTTTCGTTAACAGTCCTTTAACAAAAGTGCATCAGAAAATGAATTTTATAAAATTTCGCATGGAACTGTTTCGCTTCGCATGGAAGCGTTTCGCTTCGCATGAAACTGTTTCGCTTCGCATGGAAGCGTTTCGCTTCGCATAGTCATGCGATGCAAAATTATTGATTTCACTTCACATGGCTATGCGATGCGAAATTCCTGCCTTTCGTCGCTTTTACTATTTTAATGCCATCTTTCGACACATTCTGACCCCATGCACCTGATCCTGAACCCATATCCCTCATAATCCAACGCCACCTTCTCATCTTAAAGTGCATCCAAGAGGTTATAACTTACCAAGTTTATATTTTTCTTACATTTCACCACCCGATCTATTATTATATTTGTTTGCATGCCGGTTCTAACCATAAAACTTAACCATTTAAACCAAAGCTCACCTTTTGTTGGTCTCGGGTTCGGATCTGGACAGATCCGTGGAGCTTGGTGGTGTTTCTTGTTGTTTGATGATGTCTACACACGAGATTCTTCCTCCTTTTCACATGGATTTGGATCCGGAATGTAGAGAGAAAGTGTGTGTGTTCTTGAGTGTGTCTGTAACAAAATGGTGAAAAGAATGGAGAGGTTAAGCTAATATAGGGGGCCATGTGCCCCACAACCCACTTACAATTCCAAATCCAAATATTAACCAAACACTAACACACGACTAACTTAACGACACACAGTTAAATAACAAAACTTTCCGTCATTTATTATTTAACAAAAAGTTGGACGTTACAATTCCCGGGATTTGGGGTCTTACAACAAGTATATTCGAGAAAACTATCTTGAGTATACTTGTTCTTGCGCATCTTAAACATAAGTATGTCGATCATAAATTATGATGTCTACGAGTCCAGTAGGAGACAGCTGCTCTTTTGGATGTATGCTCGAACAAGGGAGGTACACTTAATTTGAATTAAATGACAACTGTCGTGCACTAGACGACAAATGGTACTATACCAACAAAACGTTAGGCATAAAAGGGGGACTTAGAAACTTTTTCAACATTTTCATTTCCCTCTTTCAACCAAATTCCAAACCCTCTTGCTCATGTATCCCCTTCTTACTCAGACCATCTATTTGTGATTCATACTACTTCGATTACAGCCATTAGCTCTGTTTCGACTTTGGTAATATATCGATACTCGATTATCGTATCTCCGATTTTGGAATTAGGGTTTCTAATTGATTTTCTTAATGATTGTTTGCCTATTTGTGAAGGTACGCATACTACTACGGAACAGGTTACTGAAGACACTATTCTTCTCTAACTACCTTCGACTATCGTTTATGTATTTATATGTACTGACTATTCTTCTATTTTTCAGAATTGATGGCCATGAAATTCGAAAAGAGGCATAATATGTGTGCTCAGTTGGAGTTAGACAATGACAACAGGGAATTGGAGCTCATGATCAATTTCCTACAAAATTCCAACCTAAGGGTGGCATTGACAGAGAACCCAACGATTTACATAAATCTTATCACAGATTTCTGGAACTCAGCCACTTATGTTGATGATGTTAATGGAAAAAGAATAGAGGCCTCTGTCTTAAATCAAGATATTGAAGTTACTGAGGCATCAATCAGAGCGGCTCTGCAGTTAAATGACAATCATGAGGAGCAGCTATCGCATTCAGTCCCTAGACTAATGAGAATATTTTAAGAAACTGTGGGATATCAAGGGAATGTTAGAGAAGGACAATTTCATAATGGAAGCTTCCCTTTGATGTATAGATTCCTCATGCATCATGTCATCCAGTCCCTGTCTCCAAGGAGAGGGACTTGGACTTTATTAAGCAAAGAACTTACTTCTTTGACAGTAGCTATTCTATATCAGCAACCATTCAATGTTTCAAGACTCATCTTTAATGGTTTGGTCTCCAATGCTGAGAAGGCTGTGAATCTAAGGTTTCTGATGTATCCACGATTTTTTACAGATACTCATCAATAGATCCTTACAGAACCTACAACTTACAGGCGAAGTATTGAGGTTGCAAGACCCAAATATATGTCAGAGGATGAAAGATGCAAGGAGTAAGTTCATTGAGAATGCTGACTGGGATGTTCTCCCATGGTTACTAGTTCCAGCTTTGGGTGCCATTGATGTTCCTCACACCCTAGGAAATGGTGACGAGGATGATGATGAGAGTGAAAATGATGAAGATGTTGGAGGAAATGATTATGGGAATTATGATGATCATGATCAAGGAAATGACGGTGATGGTGCTGGAAATGAGCCTGTTAATGAACCAATTGCCCATGGGGCCGAGGATGTTGAGGATGTAAGTCATGATGCTGCAATGAGTGAAGCTGTTAATGATCCCATAGGGAATGAGTTGGTCACATTTACTGGTGCAGAATCTGATGTTCACATTGAAATTCAAGATGGTAATATATGACCAGAAATTGAGGTTACTAATCCAGTTGATGAACCAGTTGTGGGTCCTAGTAGCATGGCGCCTGAGCATATTGATGAAGATGATTTTATAGCCAATTTAGTATCCAATGTCACTGACACCATTCAGAAAATCACTCCACCAGAGTCACCAAACCCTACTGAAGATAATAATGACACTGACTCCCTTGAGTCTGAACCTGCCAATGATGACATTCAATCATCTCCTGCCACAACTGATCCCCTAAACTCAAAACCCGAACAAATTCATGAGACTCATGTTCCAACTCCACCCACATCTCCTGTCCAAGAACCAATCATCACATCACCACCTCTGTCACCACCAGCCGAAACTACCCAAGAATTACATATCTCAACACCACCACCTCTCCAGTGCAAGAACCTATACATACTGAGACCATTCAACCTTCCCAACCCTTATCCACAGAACCTGAAACGAATAGAATACCCTCACCAGAAACTTCCTCACCATAACTATTTTCAGAACCAGCTTCTAAACCCTCTCAAGAAACACCACCATCTAGCCCAAAATATCTATGACATCATTTCTGAAAATGCTGCTTTGGAATTTGAGATCATTATGTTGAAGGAGAGAAATGCAGTTTTGGAGATCAGGAACAAAGCTCTTAAGACTGCACCACAGCAAGCCTTATTGAAAATTCAATCCCTGGAGCACTCTAAGGTTGAGAAGACCTCAGATGCACCAAAACAGGGGAGAATAATAAAGATGCATAGGGCTTGAGAATGATTGAAAATCTATATGCCAGTTCAGATGATGAAGTTGCAGATGTTGGAACATCAAATGCCTTTGAGATGATAAATCAAGAATATGTTGAAGGGGCACAGGAGGAGGGGGAGTTTGAGGATGAGGAAGATGAGACCCCTGAGAAAATTGAGAAAAGAAAATTGAAAGGAAAAGGAGTGGCTCAAACAGAAGATCTGCATCCGAAGGCCACTCCAAAAGTAACTTCTAGAGATGAGATATTACACAAGGATGATGTCATTGATCCAAATGTTGCTGAAGTCGAATATGTAAAAACAGCCATGAAACTCATGAATGAAGAATTGGCTACAATGGATAAAGATCAAGAAGAAGAGGAGGTAATTCCTCAAGAAGTGCTTGAAGCACTAATCGAAATGAAGAAAAAGTAAGAGGAAGAAGAGAGAAGGAGGAAGGAGGATGATGAGGCAATAAGGGCGGCATTAGAGGCTTTAAAAGAAACACAAACTGAAGAACAAACTCCAATTGCACAAACTGATGATGAGCCCCAGCCTACACAACCTGAGCCAGTTCCTGAAGAGTCTGAATCTGAACCAACAAAGGGGTAAGAGCTCAGTATGGTACCAATGAATCAAGAAGAAGATGTAAGGCCCCCGACCCGGGTGCCCTACTTTCTCGCTGGTTGGCTTTACTCATTCACATAATTCGGAAATTCAGAGTTAATTTAAACATTTCGCGGAACATAAGCGTCAATCATTCTTACATAACATAAGTACTTGTCTTAAATAGAAACAACATAAGTCTTAAACATAAACCATAAATAACACATGTCTCTTCTTTTCTTTGATGCCAGTCTTCTTTTATTTGCCACGTGTCTCTCTCATGCAACCTGTCTTATCCTACTCATTTTCGTGCATACTAAAAGTCAGCTACGTTGAGTGAGTTCTAGGTAATCAATTAACATACAATACTTTCATGTTCATACTTATACGCGTCCGAAGATACGTACTTTGTACTTTGCTTGCTATTATTCATTCATATATGCTTTACATACATATATACGTATTTACGCACTTTCTTTCCTACTTTCCTAAGGTATACCGTAAACTATCATACTTCTACTATCTCGGATATTATTAAGGTCTGGTCCCTTCTATCCCAGATATTAACAGGGTCCGGTCCCTATAATCTCAGATATTATTAGGGTCTGGTCCCTACTATCTTAGATATTATTACGGTCTGGTCCCTTCTATCACAATCTCAGATATTTTCAAGGTCTGGTCCCTTATATCACAATCTCAGATATTATTAGGGTCAGGTCCCTTTGTCTCGCTTAACCATACAACCATACAATTCCCATCAGTCGTCCATACGTTTACTTCATAAGTTTCCTATCATACGTGCATACTACACATCTTTCAATTGCATATATAATAATCATATTTATATACGCACATTCATACAACATTCAATAAATAATCATACACTTATCGTTTAGGATAAGTGTATTACATAGGAGTATGCACACAGCCCCGAAAAAAAACGTCACAGAAAAAGGGGGCTAAAACTCACCTATAGACGGTTCCTCTCCGAATTAATAGTAATGCCTTTCTTCAGCTGAGTCCGACTAACTGTTGATAACGGACATATATTAATCCTCTATAATCCCTTGTTATTCATTTCTTAAGTTAACAGGGTTAACCTTCAAGTTAACCGAACCGACATGTATTCTTCTTTAATCGTTCATATTAATTTAATCATGCTTATTTCGTTATTATAATTCCCACTCTTAACTTTTCTTATGTTTCACCTTCGCACTTTATTGTTATATTATATGTATTTATATATTTTACAATTTATCTTTCGTTCATCCATTCCATTCCATTCGTCCACTTATATAACAAGCTCTTAAGTCTAAGTATTTCTGAACGGGTTCTAAATGATTCGGGTCTCGGGTTCGAGTCTCATTTATGTCGTTGGATCCATATTATTATTTTGTAATTATCATGTATTATTATTATATTCAAACATTATTATGCATGATCTTTATTAATATTATTATTATTATTATTCATTTATTATTATTATTATTGAGAATTTACCATGACGCCCTTATCCTAACCATATATAAAAATAACAAAACGTGACCTAGCCCACCCCACCTTAACCATTCTTCTTTCTTTCTCACAACCACATACGCCGCCACCGCCGTTTCCCGATTCCGGCCACCCACAGCAACCACCGCTACCACCGATGTGCTCCCTCTCCTTTCCGATCATTCTCATCGATCACACCACCACTCCTACTCCTTCCCCTCTCTTACCTACCCCCGGCCGCCGCAACCACTCCTTCTCCTTTCCATCTTCCGACCACCATCACGGTACAGAAGCACGGATTTCGCATACAAGCTTCGCATACCAGTTTCGCTTCGCACGGGTTTCACGTCTCACGGCTTCGCTTCACACGGGTTTTGCGTCGCACGGGTTTCGCGTAGCACGGCTTCACTTCGCACGGGGTTCTCGCATGCCATGCGAACTATCTATTTCACATAGGGTTCTGGTTCGCGCGAAATAGGTTTGGATCTGGGTTTTGGTCTCTCTTAGTCGCACCGGCTTGGTGGGTTTTGGTTTGGTTCGAGGTCATGGTTGGCTATCGGGTTCGGATCTGGTTTAAGAGTAAGGGGTTACACCTTGGGTTTCGTGTCTGACCATGGTTCACAGGGAAACGGGTATCGTGGTTCAAGCTCTCGGGTTTTCAACTTAGTTGTTGTTTATGCCATACATGTAATCCTTTTGTTCATATTTGTATGTATACGTGCATATTTATCTGTTTACACGTACCAGTTTGCTTATGCCGGTTTTGCTTTGGCTTGCGTATTCATTTTTTTATTAGATCAAAGATGGAACGAGATACGAAATGAAAGAAACGAATATCAATTATATACATACCTTAAATATCGGATCTTGAATAAATGGAAAGATGGATGAATTGGAATTGTTGGTACAGGAGATTTATGTTGTGTGTGTATGTGTGTCAATGATTGGAAGCTGATGATGAAATTATAAGGATAAGGATGGATTTAGGGTTTTATGGTTTAAATAGGCAAAAGCCCAAAGGCTTTTAGGCCCATAAACATGCATAAGTCCAATAACCTTCTATTAATAACTCATCCATTCTCCTAACATATTTATTTTATTTAATTGACGCCTCACGACACGGTAACTAAACTACTCGAAATAATTATTCACTTATTTATTTACTTACTAAAACGAGGACGTTACAGAAGAAATAATAGAACTATCTGCAACTTCAATGGTAAAGTTGGTTATAATGAAAATGCATACAGATATTCAAAATAAACCAGAAGGACATGATCCTGAGATTGTATCAGCTGAACAAAAAGCTCAGAAGGATTTTATCAACCTTAGCAGTGGTTCACAAACTGAAAACATGCCAGATCCAAGAGTGGAAGAGGTTATTGAAACTACTGAACCAATTATACATAAAGTTGATGAAGTTCTTGATGAAGACACTGATGTCAAGGAACCAATAATTGAAGAAATCTTTAATGAAGAGCCTGTAACACAAATCACTAAACCAATAATCAAATACATTATTGATGATGAACAGAGTACTGATGTGCTTGAAGTAGTTTAATATTATAAACTAAAATTACGCTAAACTAGACACTAAGTAATAAATTCTAGACTCTTAAACTTAACTAAACTACTAACCGGCAAGTGAACCGATCGACTCCAGTACAGCTAAGTAAGTCCGGATATCGAACCCACATGACTTTTTAAATTACGTTTACTAGCTAATTAGACTCAACTACAAAACACGACCTATTATTTATATTTGTTTAAGGGGGTTTTTATTTAAAATACTAAATTAATACTATAATTAAAACTAATTTAAGAAAACAAGTAAATTAAACGAAAACAAAGTTTGTTATGAAATTAAGATGATGATGAGAAAACTACCTAGGCTAGACTCCCCTAAATTTCGGTAATGAATTTACTCAGGAAAATATTTAACTGGGATCGTAAAATAGACACTTAAAAGAAAAACCAAATAGGACCCCTGACCCTTCTCAAGAGAAAACCTATGGATTTCTAACAAGTTTTAACGCACACCAGTATTAAAAATCAAGTTTGCTTACGGTCACCCAATTGTTTACAATTTAGTTCCTATATACGAAATCCTACCTTACAGCGCGAAAATCAAAGGCAATTTATCATGATTAATTGATTTGATAAACAATAATAAATAATCAACCCTAGACGGACTCCTTACGAAGAACTAAATCTAGCAAGATTAAATAGTAAAGACTTATCAATAACCTAGCACTTTACAGATTTTAGGTTAGCAGCTCACTTAGGTTTATTTAACAATATTATTCCTATGATCTTATCGCGAAATCAAATCATAAAATAATCAAGAACACAGAGTAATTGAATCCTATCAGATGACAAACAATAATCAAGGAAAACTATGGAATAAAACTCATCAAACAATCTTAAGCAATCATACGCATCAATTAATTATAAGCAAATCTATTACTAAATCATGAAAACCATAACTTAAATAATCCCAAATCTAATCAAAACGTCAAGATAAGTTTATCATAAGCCTAGGCAGTCTATAACATTTAGCCTAGCATCTTAAAATTAAGCGAAACAAACAAACAAGAATTCATGGTGTAAAATAAATGAAAACGAAAGAAACAAAAGATAAAACCCGTGTTCTTCGTCTTTAACCAATACGCGCAACACCAGCTGATTCTTCCACTCCAAAGCTGCTGAAAACTCTTCTCGGTTGCCTCGGGATTCACAAAATTTGGATGTGGGGTTAATGTTTTTTTAATGGTGAGTTTAGGGGTCTTTATATAGGCAACAAGGGTCCAAATATAGGTTAAGACGGTTTAAACAGGAAGATTCTGGAAGCATGCACCATCAAACACCCGCCGCGCCGCGCAGCGGGCTCTCCCTCCCCCGTCACGCGACGCACCGGCCCAAGGGGGGGTCTGGTTCACTTCGTCTGGTCCGGTTCATTCCTGATCCGGTCCGGTTCGTTTTGTTTTTGCTCGTTTTTCTCCCTCTTTTCACCAGAATTATAACCCGAAACCTAAAACATAAAACTAAGTTAGTAGTATACAAATCTTTGAAGAAACCGACCAAAACTAATAAAATATTAGATAAAATATACACGGGATTCAAGTATAATAAACGTTATATCAAATATCCCCACACTTAACCTTTTTACGTCCCTGAAAAAAGTCTCATTGCAATGGGATTAGAATTGGAGAAATATAGTCTAACAAACATATAGATTATCTTAAAGCTCAGATAAACGTAAAAACTGCGATTGTCGATATTGTTGTCCACTTAAACCCAGCCACCAGCCTATCAAGCCCCCACACACATTAAGCATTTAAATTCATGTGATATCAAAAACCTATGAGTCTCACACCTTTGGAGTTAAGATCCACCTACCCCATCTCAAGCATAGTAAAAACAATTAAAAATAATCGAGTTGAAGAAAACTGGTTCAACATATCACCGTAAGATAACAACCCCTTAATGGTAATAAGAAAATACACTTTGATGGAATTATGGATGATTGGTCAAGTGAGGTCGTACGAGCATGACCTAAATATTATTGGACTTTGTCCTATATATGCCCTAAGAAAATATTTATTGACTAGAAACTTTCGAGCCCCAATAGTGTATCCTTAGAGTCACCATCCCCTTGGTAACACGTAAACTCTCAGTCTCATCTAGTATGTGCACTTTGGCCTCTTTTTCTATTTTTGAGAATGCTTCCTTGGCATTTTTCATTACATAACTTTTCTCACTTTTTCTTTTCTTATTTATTTATTTATTTTATTATCTTTTTTATTGTGCACTTAGGCATCTTTAACCTAAAAATATATAACTTAAAGACTAAAGCTCATAAAAAATTGGACATTTGCGGGCGCCGCCACTCTTTATTTATTTTCATAAAACAGAGTGGCGTGCTAATTTTAAAGTGCATTCAATTCTCACCACTTTAGGGTAATCAGCTTATGGTAATACTCCCTATACCTTATCGAATTTCAGCTTCACTGTCCTCCCTAGGATGAGAACCCACAAAATCTATAATTAATTAGGTTTATTAAGAATATGCAACGGAAAACCTTTCAAGACTAGTTGGGCCTACCGACACATCCCAAGTTAAGTACGCCTTCTTTAATATTATCTCATATTATTAGCAGTTTGAAAAACCGATTTCCGATAAATATCCTCATCTCCCATTTATATGCAAAAAGAACAAAATCAAGGGACATTTTTCAAAACTTTTTCAATTTTTTTTTATGATTAAAATTTAACTACGACTCAAGTATCCTATCCCCACACTTAAATTTAGCATTGTCCTCAATGCAAGGATAAAGACAAAAAATAAAATAAAATCGGAATACAAAAAACCTAAAAACCTAAAAAGAAAAACAAAAATAAAAATAAACAAGCAAGATAAATAATGAAAAAGACTTAGCTGGTAATATGCGAATGAAATATGATGCCAAAGTCTTTTACCAAAGCTACCCTCCATCTCCGAATGTGCTCCACAACCGGTATCTCCTTTCTCTCGTACACGAACGGAAACAGCAACAATACAAACACTATCCAAAAACTCATCTTATCAACCTCGATAGATATTAATCATTCAAAGTATGGAACCGGACCAACCAATCAAACTAATAAATATAAAAGTAGCAAAATAAATAATAGGAAAAGTATACGGCTCCTGCTGCTCCATCCCCACACTTGAATGTTGCATTATACTTCAAAGGGATCTTCTATCTCACACTCTCTTCCTTCAAAACTTTCAAAACTTAAAAACTACAAAAAACTACGTTAGTGACTCGAGGAAAAATAAAATAAAATAAAAGTAAAAATCTGAAAGAATATACAAACTCTACACTTGAGTATTCACTCAAGAATTTTGTGTGACAATTCAGTGTGACGGATCGAGAGGAGTGTCCTCCCTCTCGATTGATTCTTTCGGTCCTCCAAGATAGTGCTTTAAACGATGACCATTCACCTTCCAAAACATTCCATTATCCGGATTCTCTAACTTCACCACTCCATACGGATAAACTTCTTTTACCAAATATGGTCCCGACCACTTCGATTTCAACTTTCCTGCAAACAACTTCAAACGAGAGCTAAATAATAGTACCTTATCTCCTTTCTTGAACTCTTTTCCGCCTTTTAAACGTCGATCGTGCAACGCCTTCGTCTTTTCTTTGATGTTCAACGATCGAGAATACGCCACATCCCGAAGCTCTTCCAACTCATGAATTTGAAAATACCTTTTCCTTGCGGCCGCGGTAAGGTCAACATTCACCGTCTTCAATGCCCAATAAGCGCGATGCTCCAACTCCACCGGAAGATGACAAGACTTACCATAAACAAGCATAAACAGCGTAGTACCCAATGGAGTCTTGTATGCGGTTCGGAATACCCACAACGCATCATCTAATTTCTCCGACCAATCTTTCCGACTAACCCCAACCGTCTTCTCCAAAATCCTCTTCACCCCTCGATTTGCATTCTTGACTTGACCATTCGATTGAGGGTGATAGGCGGTAGAGGTACGATGAGTAACCCCATAACGAGCTAATGCTTTCTCCATGACGGAATTACAAAAATGGGTGTCCCGATCACTAATAATAGCTCTCGGAGTACCGAAAAGAGTAAACAACTTTTTAAGAAACCTCACAACAACTCGTGTATCATTCGTGGCCAACGCTTGGGCTTCCACCCACTTTGACACATAATCAATCGCCACCAAAATATACTTATTTCCATTCGACGTGGAAAACGGTCCCATGAAGTCGATGCCCCAAACATCAAAGATTTCAAGAATTTGAATGGGGTTTTGAGGCATCTCAGTCTTGGAAGAAATATTACCTGTTCTTTGGCACACATCACAGAGCTTCACAAACTCTTCAGCATTTTTAACAATTGTCGGCCAATAAAACCCACTATCAAGCACCTTCTGCGCGGTAGCATGTGCACCATGATGACCTCCAGTCAACCCCTCGTGAACATGCTTTAGAATATCCCAACCTTCCTCTTTCGTCACACATATCCTCAGAATCCGATCACCACCAATCTTGAACAAGAATGGGTCATCCCACAAATACCTTTTCACATCCCGAAAGGACTTCCTCTTTTGTTGCGTAGTCAAACTCTCTAACACAAAATTATTAGCCAAATAATTTGCAAAATCAGTGAACCATGGCATACCTTGCTTCTCATCCGCAACAAAATCGATCAACTCGTGAGGGAATGTATCTCCAATCTCCTCCTCACGCAACTCTTCTCTTCTTGGGTCCTCTAGACGGGATAAATGATCGGCTGCTACGTTCTCCGCACCCCTCTTATCTTTAATCTCAATGTTAAACTCGGAAAGTAGAAGAATCCATCGTATGAGACGAGGCTTCGCGTCTTTCTTCTGAAAGAGAAAACGCAAGGCTGCATGATCGGTAAAAACGGTGGTCTTCGAAAGCACGAGATAGGAGCGGAACTTGTCGAATGCGAAAACAACGGCTAAGAGCTCCTTTTCGGTTGTGGTGTAGTTCTCTTGAGCATCGTTCAATGTCTTACTAGCATAATAGATGGGGTGAAAATGTTTATCTCGTCTTTGCCCCAAAACCGCTCCAACTGCATAATCACTAACATCGCACATGAGCTCGAACGACAAACTCCAATTTGGAGAACAAAGAATAGGAGCACTTACGAGCTTCTCTTTCAAATACGTAAACGCCTTCACACACTAATCATCAAACACAAACGGCACATCTTTCTCGAGAAGTCGGGTCATCGGGCGAGTAATTTTGGAGAAATCTTTGAAAAATCGCCGATAGAACCCCGCATGGCCCAAGAAACTCCTAATCGCCTTCACATTCGTCGGTGGAGGAAGTCTACTTATAGTATCAATCTTCGCACGATCCATCTCAATACCGTCTCTCGAGATCTTATGTCCCAACATATTTCCTTCAGTCACCATAAAATGGCATTTTTCCCAATTTAGAATTAATTTCGTCTCAATACACCTCTTCAACATCTTCTCAAGATTAGCCAAACACTGATCGAAAGATTTACCATAAACCAAAAAATCGTCCATAAACACCTCCATAGACGTTTCTATCATATCCTGAAAAATGGCCACCATACAACGCTGAAAAGTAGCCGGAGCGTTACATAGTCCAAACGGTATGCGTCGGTACGCAAACGTGCCATACGGACATGTAAAAGTCGTCATTAAACGGAAACGGTGCAATGGGAATTTGAAAATAACCCGAAAAACCGTCAAGGAAACAATAAAACTGCTGACCTACCAAACGCTCCAACATCTGATCAATAAACGGCAACGGGAAGTGGTCCTTCCGGGTGGCATCGTTCAACCGCCGATAGTCAATACATACTCTCCAACCGGTAACCGTACGCGAAGGGATAAGCTCATTCTTTTCATTCATCACAATGGTCATACCTCCCTTCTTTGGAACAACTTGGGTCGGGCTCACCCATGGAGAGTTGGAAATCGGGTAGATCATCCCGGCGTCCATCAACTTTAACACCTCCTTCTACACAACTTCTTGCATATTCGGATTGAGGCGTCTTTGTGGTTGCACCACCGGTTTGTACTCATCCTCCATTAGAATCCGGTGTGTGTAATAAGCGGGGCTAATTCCTTGAATATCGGAAAGTCTCCATGCAATCGCCCCCTTGTGTAGCTTCAACACGTCTATCAACTTCGTCTTTTGATCTTCTGTCAGCTTGGATGACACAATAACGGGCAAGTTTGAGCCCTCATCAAGATAAGCATACTCCAAGTGTGATGGGAGTACTTTCAACTCCAACGGAGCGGGTTTCTCCTCAGAACCCGCCTCACTCTCGCAACTAATCTCATTCACCTCAATCATCTCAGGCAAACCTGAAATCTCAGCTAACTCATCACAAACCGAGTCGTTCTCACACAACTCATCCTCACCCAAATCATCACAATCGACCAAGTCATTACTTCCCACGAGATCCGCACCACAAATGTAATCGAAACAGCTATCAATACCTGCAATAAATGAGTTAATAAAATAAACCGAGTGGCACAGACCACTGAAATCGTCTTGATCACTCGGATGCTTCATCGACCTCGCGACATCATAAGTAACATTCTCATCACCAACCCGAAGCGTGATCTCCCCATCATACACATCGATAAGTGCCTTCGCGGTTAGTAAAAACGGAAGACCAAGAATAATGGGAACCTTCTTGTCGGCCTCCATATCGAGCACCACAAAATCAACCGGGAATACAAACTTATCCACCTTCACTAACAAATTCTCGATAATACCTCGTGGATATTTAACCGAACGATCGGCCAATGATAAAGACATGCGAGTCGGTGTAAGCTCGCCTAACTCCAACCTCTTGTATAAAGAATACGGCATCAAATTAATACTTGCGCCCAAATCCGCCAATGCATGGCTCATCGCATCACTACCAAACAAAACTAGAATCGTAAACACACCCGGATCCGACAATTTCTCGGGTACGCGGTTCAACACTACCGCCGAACAATCTCCCATGAGTGGAATCGATGATACCTCCCCCAACCTATCCTTCCTCTTCAACAGGTCCTTCAAAAACTTCGTGTATTTCGGCATATGTTGTAGGGCTTCAATGAGTGGGAGATTAATTTTCAACTGTCGGAACATATCAATAAAGTGCCCATACTTCCGCGTATATTTTTGGTGTTTCGCGCGAGCGGGATATGGGATACGAGCATGGTCAATCAAAGGCGATGCCAGGACTTCAACCGGCTTCTTCTCTACTGTCGGTGCAACCGGTGCGGTGTTCTGAACTTTACCTGGTACTTCCATCTCGATTTCGTCATCCATCACCTCTTCATCTTCCACTTCAACTTCATTCCTTCGCACCTCGGGACCCAAAACCCTACCGCTACGAGTAGTAATCGCCTTTATTTGAGCGGCCAGATTCTGCTGAGTAGATCCTGAAAACTGTCCTGGAGGTCTTTCATTTAATTGGCGAGCAAGATCGCCAATGCTTTGCTGCATGTCGAGCATAGCTGATTGTTGATTCTTCAAAAGCAGGTCATGATCGGCAAGAGTCTTTTGAGTGGCTTGATCTCTATTAACCATTTGCTGCATTATCTCATCCAACTTCTTACTTAGATCCGGCACATTATTCGAACTTTGACCATTAGAACCTTTATTGTTATATTGTCCCTGGTTTCGGTTGGAGGGAGCTTGGAAACCATGTGGCCCACCAGCCGGACGCCAATTCAAGTTACTTTGTCCTTGATTCTGGTACTGACTCTTGTAGCTGTTCCAGTTCTGATTATTGTTGTTGTAAGCATTAGGGAACCTGTTCTGACCCGCCACAAAATCAACATCTTGATTATTCATCAACGGACAATCCAGCGTACCATGACTACCTCTACACATCTTACATTTATCCACCTTAGTCTTTAACTCTTTTATCTCTTGGGTGAGATTCTCCAAAGCAGCAGCCATACCAGTATCCAGATTAACCTGATTCACTCCTCGAGCAGATGAGGATGTACTGGTGACGGGTTTGGAATTCCCGCTTCGTGGCTTCTTCACGTACTCGGATTGCGCGAAACTTTCAAACATCTCGTTACACTCGGTCACGTTCTTCCTATCCATCATATTGCCCCTAGCAGCTGTGTCAAACCTCGCTTGAGCCTCATAAGTAAGCCCATTGTAAAAATTCTCAACGAGGGCCCAAAGTGTGAGCCCATGTTGTGAACAACGGGAAAGCAGATTCTGAAAATGCTCCCAAGCTTGGTAATATGCCTCATCCGGTTCCATGTGGAAGGAGTGGATCTGATCACGGAGGCGAGAGGCCTTAGCAAGTAAAAAATACTTCTTGAGAAATGTGTCGCGAAGAGCCTCCCATGTGGTGAATGTTCTAGTAGGTTGTGAAGCGAGCCAAATGGCGGCACGATCTGAAAGTGTAAACGGGAATAGGTGAAGGAAGATCGTGCAGGTTGAACGTTTTAAACACACGGGTCAGACGGTTGATGTGTGCCGGTGCATCTTCATCTTCACGGCCATGGAACTGGTGGTGATTGGTGATGTTGTTCATGACATAGGATGGGATCTGCCACGAGTTAGGGTTGTTAATGTCAGGGGTGACAATGGGTGAGTGATCTCCATGAAAGCCTTCAAAAGCTTGCTGGTACACGGTGCGGTTATTCTCGGCCATCGGAACGGGTCTAGGACTTAGTGGCAGTGAATTTGTGGGTGATGATTTTGGTGAAGTATCTATGGTGATCGGTTGCTTTTCAGACGAACTTGAACTCGCCTCGGACTTCAACTGAGTGGGTTCAAAGCAGTCCAACGGTGGTCCTTGTGAACGCAGATGTGGCATATACCTACAAAAACGCACAAGACCGAGTAAGTAGTTTCTAATATAGTGACTCTAAAACTGACAATAAATAAAAAAACAATAATAAAAAATACTAGACTTAATTTAGACTCCTAAGACTCAAGCAAAACGAAACAAATAGCACGTATATAGCAAAAAAGGTCCAATCAACGCTAATAACGCAATTGCTAAGAGTCCCGGGCAACGGCGCCAAAAACATGATGTGCTTGAAGTAGTTTAATATTAGTAACTAAAATTACGCTAAACTAGACACTAAGTATAAATTCTAGACTCTTAAACTTAACTAAACTACTAACCGGCAAGTGAACCGGTCGACTCCAGTACAGCTAAGTAGGTCCGGATATCGAACCCACAGGACTCTTTAAATTACGTTTACTAGCTAATTAGACTCGACTACAGAACACGACTTATTATTTATATTTGTTTAAGGGGGTTTTTATTTAAATACTAAATTAATACTACAATTAAAACTAATTTAAGAAAACAAGTAAATTAAACGAAAACAAAGTTTGTTATGAAATTAAGATGATGATGAGAAAACTACCTAGGCTAGACTCCCCTAAATTTCGGTAATGAATTTACTCGGGAAAATATTTAACTAGGATCGTAAAATAGACACTTAAAAGAAAAACCAAATAGGACCCCTGACCCTTCTCAAGAGAAAACCTATGGATTTGTAACAAGTTTTAACGCACACCAGTATTAAAAATCAAGTTTGCTTACGGTCACCCAATTATTTACAATTTAGTTCCTTTATACGAAATCCTACCTTACAGCACGGAAATCAAAGGCAATTTATCATGATTAATTGATTTGATAAACAATAATAAATAATCAACCCTAGACGTACTCCTTACGAAGAACTAAATCTAGCAAGATTAAATAGTAAAGACTTATCAATAACCTAGCACTTTATAGATTTTAGGTTAGCAGCTCACTTAGGTTTATTTAACAATATTATTCCTATGATCTTATCGCGAAATCAAATCATAAAATAATCAAGAACATAGAGTAATTGACCTAATAGCAATCCTATCAGATGAAAAACAATAATCAAGGAAAACTATGGAATAAAACTCATCAAACAATCTTAAGCAATCATACGCATCAATTAATTATAAGCAAATCTTTTACTAAATCATAAAAACCATAACTTAAATAATCCCAAATCAAATCAAAACATCAAGATAAGTTTATCATAAGCCTAGGCAGTCTATAACGTTTAGCCTAACATCTTAGAATTAAACGAAACAAACAAACAAGAATTCATGGTGTAAAATAAACGAAAACGAAAGAAACAAAAGATAAAACTCGTGTTCTTCATCTTTAACCAATACGCGAAACACCAACTATTTCTTCCGACTCCAAAGCTACTGAAAACTCTTCTGGGTTGCCTCGGGATTCACCAAATTCGGATGTGGGGTTAAGGTTTTTTTAATGGTGAGTTTAGGGGTCTTTATATAGGCAACAAGGGTCCAAAAATAGGTTAAGACGGTTTAAACGGGAAGATTCTGGAACCATGTACCATCAAACACCGCCGCGCCGTGCGGCGGGCTCTCCCTCCCTCGTCGCGCGACGCACCGTCCCAGGGGGGGTTCTGGTTCACTTCGTCTGGTCCGGTTCATTCCTGGTTCGGTGTGATTTGTTTTTGCTCGTTTTTCGCTCTCTTTTCACCGGAATTATAACCCGAAACATAAATCGTAAAACTAAGTTAGTAGTATACAATTCTTTCAAGAAACCGACCAAAACTAATAAAATATTAGATAAAATATACACGGGATTCAAGTATAATAAACTTTATATCAGTACTGTGAATAAAGAAGCTATCATCACTGAGCCAACAGAACCAGAAACTGAAGTAAGAGATTCCCTAAAAAGAAAAGAAACAACTGAACTTGTGACCCCCAAACCTAAGAGACAAAAATCTATTAAGGTGAAGGTTTCTAAGAGAAGGGAAGTTCAATCTGAGGTTGTTGAAGGGTCTCAAACAAGTAAAGAACAAGAACCAATTATTGGAGCCCTTCACAACCTGGATGAATACATTGAGGTTGATGAAGAAGAAGAGAGAACCGAGAAGGAGAATGAAGACAAAGCCTACTTGATAAGTCCTGAATTTGATGAGAAATATATTGAAAGAATGTCAAAAGAAAATATTCGACAAGAGGCTGAAGGCTGGAGGAAGAGGAAATCAAAATGGGAATTTTTGATAAAAGCAAGACACAAGCCTGCATTTTTGAATCTTCAATCATTTGATACTTTTGAAAGAATTTACAAGAATGCTCTAGTAGACGATGTTGCAAATTACGTTGAGAAATAAGCATGAAAAAGGATAAAGTAATGAGAGAAGCAGAGAGAGTCAAGAAAAGAACTGAAAAGGAGACAAGAGATGAGATAGAGTATGAGCTATTAAAGGCCAAGCACAAAGACATCAAATTTCTACAAGTACATGGTTATGACTATAATTCTCTGATCAATCTATCTCTGGATGATCTAAAAAGGAAAGTACAATTGGTCAAAGATTCTCATGAAGATCAAAGGAGCACTGATGAGTATGTAAGGGAAAGAAGACTAAAGTTACAGATGGAGAAAGAAAAGGAGGAGGCTAGAAAAAGAGAAGCAGAAGTCACCAAATGGTTTGAAGACCCTCAGAGAGTGCAAATGTTAAAGGAGATCGTGATGAACATGGGAATGACTGAAGATCAATTCAATAGCATGCCTCATGACCAACTGCTTGACATTTACCACAGAGAGCAAAGACTGTACATGGATACTCAAAGAAAGATCATGGAGACAGAAGGAGAATGGAAGAAGAAGTAAGGGCAGAAATGATGAGTGCCTTACACAAAAAAGGTGCTAATATGGAGAGATTATTGGTACAATCTGATGAAACCATTAAGCAATGGTATGAAGATGTAACGCCCATTAATTTTCGGTTTACAGATTTAAAGCATGTAAAGTATGTATACTTCCCAGGAGTTATCCGACATATTTCATTGACCCTATCATCTTCCCGGTACGTTAAGTTATTTAATCTTTTCTTTCAAGTTGCCATAACATTCAAACTTGGAGGGGCTAGGATGAAGTATTTATATTATAACATAAAACATAAAAAACCCTAACCCCCCACCCCATTCCCTTTTCCGATAGGTAAGAACACAGCCACCCCACCCTCCGATTTTCCTTTTTGCAGCCAAGGTTTGAGCGTGAAACTTCAATTGAAGGTTAGTACTATGTCCCTACAAGTCTTTTATACCTTATTTGATCTTTATATCGCGAGTATTGATCGATAAATGACTTGTTTTAGGTTAACCAGGTGGCTGTCCAATTGAGAGGTTTCGGGACTGTTTTGGTTGAGGTTTTTGCACCAAAATCTTCCTAGGTATGTCTAGTATAACATAATTAAAAATCATGTTCATTGGTGTTCGTTAGATTGGTCAACTAGTTGTAGTTTGATTGTTAGTGTTCGGTTGACTAGAATTGTAGTTTGATGCGTTTAACGCGAGGGTTGAAGTGATTAATGACCAATTCATATCAAGGGAACTTGGTTTGATGTACGGGCTGTTGAAAAATCATTTTTATAAGTTATGGGGCTGAATTCGTTGTCAGTTACTCAAACGGGTCGGTACAACGCACAATTGCGTTTATTGAATAGTTGGTGCGTTGTACTTGCGAGTTACCGACCCATTTGACTCGTGTAGTGTTGTGTGGACTCGTTGACTGTGATTTTATGATATTGGGTCCACACGGGGCTGAGTTCGATGTTAACAGCCTAAACGACTCTTAAATGCGCGTGTTAGCGTCACCTAGTGTAAATTGGGAATTCTTTATTCCCGGGAGTATCTAAGGGTCTTGTTGGTGAATGTAAGGCCCCGGGGGCTGTTATGATTGAATTTGATGAGATCGAGACTTTAGGTAACTCGAACCATGTTAGAACGTCTCGTAGGATAAACGAGTCCTTTTGATGTCGATTGTAATGTTTGTATGTAAACCGACAGGTGTTTGAGTTTTGGATTTCTTTGGGGTTACCTAGCTCATGGTGAATACGTGTCGTGTTTCAGGTGAGTTCATGATGCCCTTTTTAACCATTTTAAGATTTTGGGCTAGCATGCACACCTAAGCGATTTTGCTTGAAGAATTGTTAAAATTATTTTGGATGGGCTTACTTGTATAGGGTGGGCCTTGAGATGATATTATCGTATATTTGTATGTATTATTGTATGGACAATATTTGGCGATGTTTAGTAGTCGTTATCGACTACGGATGTTTAAGTATGCCTACTTCGTGTTTGAATACGTTGGATGAGATGTAACGTGTTTGGGTTGTACGTGTGCTCGACCTTGATGTTATTACTTGGATATATATATATATATATATATATATATATATATATATATATATATATATATATATATATATATATGTAGGTATATAATTATAACGATGTTTATATATAATTATAAGGATGTTTATATATAATTATAAGGATGATTACTTATTATTGATGATGGCCTAACTGTTATATCCCGATTATTTTGAAACTCTTGAAATGACTATTATGATTATTATTATTATTATTATTGATGTTATTTATTAAAACTTGAACTCACTCAGCTCAAGCTGACTTTGTGTGCATGTTAGTGTGAGTTTCAGGTTAGGAGGAGGATGCCTTATCGCTTGGACGTGTACGAAGCTACTTGGACGGTGAAGGGCATACGTGGATGGAAGATTTCAATATTAAACATTTACTTTTGAAAAGTTTTATCAAATATATTTAAATTGGTTTTGGACATAACTCCCGGGTTTTGGGAACTTATTTTATTAATTATGGTTTTCCGTTGAATTATACTCTGAATTGGTTGTTTTAATGGAATGAACTGTTTTCAAGTTAAGTATTTTTATAAGTATTATGGATGAATACCAACTGTAGGATTCCCGGGATTCGGGATCTTACAGAAGAATCAGAGAAGGAGCAATAAAAGAAAAATCCATCTGTCAGTACAAGCAGAACACCAATAAGGTCTGAGATTGTGAGGCCTGAACAACCAAGGAGTTTAAATTTGCTCACACATCTCTACTTCGACAAACGATCAAAGACCTTAAGGGTGATTACTGAGGATAAGGAAGAGACTCTAATCATCTATAGGGATGATTTGAGAAATTTTTCAAGAAGAACAATTAAAGAAAATGGCAGAACTAGATTTGTATGACAATCAAGACAGAAGCCAGCCTGCGGGGCAACAAAGAAATGACCTCTCCAAATTCATCAAAGAACAATCTGAGAAGGGATTCCCATTTCTCAAAAAGAAGATGAGAGAAGTACATAGCTAAGCCAAGAGAGAGAGGAGACGAAAAAGGATCAATGAAGTTCACAAAATAGAACTCTCTCTCTCTCTCTTTGATTCAAAGAAAAGAAAGACACAACAAGCAAGCAGCTCCACAGGAAAAAGAAAGATGTTGAAAGAATGCTTAGCAATGAGGAGGGAGATGATGGAACCAAACTCCCATGTGCAACAAAATGGAAAGATTGCTTATCTCACTTACAACAAACAGAATGATTCAATATCATTGAGAAATGCATCGGGAGGAACCATTGCTATAATTGAACATGATGAAGACCTAAACTTCATTCATATCCAAGACATACAAGACATAATCGATGCAAAGTTTCCTTTTGACTCTTTTGATGCAGTGGAGCTTGACATGATAAAGCAAAAGGCTGCCTTTGTTAAACTGAAGTAAGAAAAAGCAACTGAAAGGAGCCAAAGAAAAAGACTGAAGAATGGAGCTTATTAACGATTTTTTTTTATTTTTGTTCTATCTTTGTATTTTGTTTTGTTTCGTAGCTTGTAACTTAACTTTTAAAATTTGATTTGTAATACCCATGTGGCAGAATTCCACTTATGTAATGAAATGATATTTATGCCTTGATTATCTTTAGAAGGCTAATACATGTGTAACTATATGCAGGTATGTTTTGGTGCATCTGAGCTTGTTTCAATCTAGGGGGGAGATTGTTGAGTCGGATATTTTCTAAGGAAGATTGGAATCTTCTCAACCTCCTCTGGAAATACGCTAAGTATGGACTTCGAGCAAGCTTGGACTATCAAGCATGGTCTTTAGAACCATTTCTGGTTAATTCTTTCTAAGTGTTAAGTCTTCGAGCAAGCTACACTTCAACGAGCAAGAGTGTTCTTCTATCGAGTATGGATTGCCAATCGAGTAAACAACTTGATCATTCAAGTTTTAACCAAGTGATTCCGAGCACAGGATGTCCGAGCACATGATAACAAGCATGGATACAATAAGGAGATGTCCTGTGTTCCAAGCAAGGACTTTGAGCATGGTTCAGTCCCCCGAGCAAGATTTACATCCGAGTATGCTAAAGATTGTTCAATAAGTCTCAAGACAGGATTGAAGACATCAAGAAGAATGGGCTTGCTCGATGGACTAGTTCGAGCAAAGCATGGATTGGTCAAGAAGAATGAAACCTGCTAGAGGAGAAAATTTTCTCTAAAAATATTCTAAGTAAAGTATGCTCGAAGACACTCATCGAGCATACCTCGCATACTGAGTCTGCTCGAGCAAGATACACATCATGCTTGAATACTCTTACACTTGTATTTGTATTTGTCTTTCATTATGTAATGATTAAGGATTCTAGAAGGAATGTCAGGGTCTATAAATAGGGTTCTAGGTTTCCATTTAGGGCACAGAATATGAGAAACATTCTAACGAATATTCATTTTTGTCTCCTCGTACAGCCGCCGCCGTTTTTCATGAAACCCTAGACATTCCTTTCACTGTTTCATTGAATGATGTATTAAGTATCAGCAAATCTTTGTCTTTGATTTTGTTTTACTGATTATACTTTATTGTTTCGTTGTTATTATATCACATCTTCGTTCCCATCCGTTGAATATCCTGATTCTGCTGGGATATTCAATAGGCCTTTGGGTTATTGGATCTGTGTGCTCTTGTCAACCTACCTAAGGTTTCACCAGATTCCCGGTCCTGACAGTTACGTGTAATTTCATTATGTTTTGGTATTCGTACCATATTCACTTAATTTGTCATTCAAGAATGCTATTCACCATTCATTCGCACGTAATCAATCGTTATCTTTGTAGGGACTTTTTGTATCTAAACGTTCAAACAATTCATATCTTGAACCGTTTCCAGGTAGATAACGTATATAAATATGCTTTTCATCCCCAAAAAGTTCGTAAACAGTTTGAAAAGAGGGGTTATGAAACTCACGGTTTTGTAGGCACTCAGTGCGAGGTTAGCTCGGGGTTCATTTCACTTGCTATCACTTAGTCCCCATAATTAATATTATAATAATATTAATATTTTAATATTATTATAATCCTCATACTAGACTGGGCTGTATAGCTAATCTGGGTATAGTTGTTACACCCAGAAAGTGTCAGTAGGTTTAGATTGTGATGTTGTGCAATGATTAATGTTTAAAATCAAACTTGGCTTAGTTTCCCCGTTTCACCAGCTGGGCAAAGTTGCTCGTTTACGCGTTTGGAAAAAGTTATGGGGATGTAAACTTGGGTAAACGTGTTGGTTGATAAAATGATTAAGTTATAAAGAAAGATCACGGATTAGGGGTCTGGATTTGCTACGTGGCTCGTTTCCGTTTATTCAGTATGAGTTGGAGAAAAGCACGCACCATATATCCAAATTATCCGAATTTCTCACAAAAAGTTTGTTTTTACATAATTAATCCAAAAATATGCTTCTTGATCGTTTTTTATGTTCTAATATTCCAACAGGTTCGTTAATCACGAACTTGCCGATTTTCATAAGAATTGAATTTGTTTAATCTTCAAATTAGCATAATTAGTTATCCGTTAATTATTAGATCATGAAAATTTAGAAACATAGCAAATAAAATATGTAGATTTTTATAAAAATATTTCTGGATAATGTACTGATTTATAAATTCATTAAAAATCATTTTATATGCTATATATAGTCCGAAAATCATCCATCTATACCATATTATTTCCAAAAAATCCGCCAAAATTTCTGAGTGAACAAAACACTTCCCAAAATAACCTTTAGTAATTCCAGAAACTAAAAATCTTGCCAAATATCATTTTCGAGCCAAAAATGACTATGAAAATCCGAATAAATGCAAATGCACAAAACATACCTAGGGTTTCCCAAATGACCCCAAATTTCATATGTGATCATAATTTATCAAATCTGAGTTCCTCACAAAATTTCATAATTTTTCCAGAATTTTAAGTATTTTCCCAAATAAACACCCCAAATCGGTAATAAATTCTCCAAATATTACCAAATTTGGACAGGGACTCGTTCACGTGGTCCCTGATGTCCCTCCAAAATTTTACAAGATAAAATTATGCACATCACAACCTTAACCTAAACAGCCCGTAAACGAGCATTTCGGCATTACCTTTGCAGTTTTAGCCCGTTTTCGCTCTCTTAATCCAATTTCCGGGTTCTTGTGCTTTTATATAAGCTAAGTACAGGTCCTATATCACAAACAGAGCATGAATCATCAAGATACCAGCCATGAAAGTTAGGGTTTCGGTTAGGGTTCTAAACCGAACTTTTGAACCATAAAAACATCGTTTAAACCCTTTAATCTGTGTTTATTGCCAAAAAAAACAATCAAACCAGGTTCCTAACCATGTGTATGATCAAAACAAGTTTTTGGATCATTTTTAAGGTTTTTCCATGGTTAGAAGTTATTTTTGGTAATCAAAATATGTTTATATGCAATTAAACATGTTTTAACAAGTTAAAATTTGATCAAAATAGCAAGTTTACCTAGGGTTTTTGTTGAACAATATGAAGAAGCAAGAAACCAGCTGCATAAATCCAGATTTTTTTGTACAAACTTGTGAACTAAGTTTGTTAAAATAAAAAATTATATATAAAGGGTAGTTTTCAACTTTGGTGGGCCGGGAGGTATATTGGGCCTCCTTGGCGCAAATTTTTGGCCCACTTCCTCGTTTTGTGTGCCCGAATGTTAAATCTCGAGTCCAAATTTATTTTGGGTTCTATTTTTAGGGCGAAAAATATATCGGGTACGACAAACGGCGTGAAAACGAGCGTTTTCGGCTATATTTGTGTAAATTTATAAAAACATACTATTTTTTCGTAAAACACAAAAGTATTTTCTCGGATCGATTGAAACATTCCAATTAAATTTTTTGTAAGTCTTTTTTGGCTTAACGGATGATACAATGCTTGTTTCGTAACTATCTTTCACGTTTAAGTTCATAGCGGGTAGTTAAACGAGCATGTTTTCGTTTAACTGGTTTTCTATCGTACTAAGGCCATAATATCAATATTTTGGATTATATTAAATGTATATCACTTATAGATGGCCCCTCGAGATATCTAGATCATAACCAGACCCGTTTGCTTACTCGCTTATTCGTTACACAATAAGCGATTAATCGCATATTCGATTTGCGAATACTGAGGTGTACCGGTTTTGTCATGAATGTCACAAGATCGAGCCAACGAGCCGAGCCATAAATCGAGCCTAGCCTGAGTCAATTTTGGCTTGGTTACAAAATTGATCCAAATCAGTTTAGGATTTTTTAAATCAACTTTTTATAGCTAGTTTTATTCGAGCTTTTATCGAGCGAGCCATGAGCCCGAGCTTCGAGCCTCGAGCTTTTTGAACAACCACCTTTGGGTCATGATTACACTAAATGACCAGATACATAAGATTTATAAGAAGTGGATATTGATAATCCATTGACTGTTGAACCTCCTGTGACCAAACCGGAGAAAATTAAACCAGTTGAACCATAAAAACTATTAAGAAGGAAACTCCAGTACCTCATGTTCAAAGCAATATGATTTTTTCTGAAACTGATGATGGTATGGTAGTGGAAGATGTGTGTGAACCAGCTGTGATCCACAAGAATAAGCATATTCCCCTTGAAAATCATATTCTTTGTGAACCACATGATTTTGAGAAATCTAAATCTGGTTATAATACATCTCATGAGAATTCTAAGCTATCTGAGAATAAGGTGATCTCAGAGGATTAAGAAAGTTTGTAAATCCTATTAGTAGTGAGAAAGTGAGAAGAGGTAGGGTTTATAAACTTAAAGTGATAAATCAATTGTTTGCTGATGAAGTATTCCCATTGAGTTTGGTGAAACCTGAATTAATCGAAAGAGTGTTTAATTGTGGGAAAACTAGTTTGACTGAAATTGAAAAGTCTTTTGTGGAATCAAGAGTGATTAAACCTAAACTTCAAATGAAAAGACAATCAAACTTTTTAAAACCTATAAAGTTTGTGAAGTCGTCTCAGTTAGATTCACTTCGAAGTTTTTTTGAATGTTCCAATTTGGATTTTACAAAAATAAACATGTAAACAAGCTGGGAAATTCAAGTGTGAAGGTTGTAACTTTTCAGCCGAGGATTCATGTGACAAATTTCATTCACCACAAGTGTCAGTTGATAGGAGAACATGTTTTTCCTACGGTTAACAAGGTCATGTTGCAAAAGTCCGTGAATATAGAGTTAGATTGTGTGAGAAACCTGTAATCAAGGATCATGTTCTTATGATTAAAGGTACATTTAAAAGACAACCTACACAAATCAAGGTTGATGACACTCAAATAATGTTTAATGAGATTAATCCTAGGAAAGCGATTAGTGTTAATACTGAGAAAAAGAAGGTTGAGCTAGTTAAACCTATTTGCAAAAATGTGAACATTGGTGTGATTTCTGTTGAACCCAATTTGTTTAAGAGGTCGAAGGCCACTTTGACATATAGCCAATTCCATTAATTACATCAACACATGTTGAAAAATAAGCATGAAGGGATCAAAGTTCCTGTTGATGTTGTTCCAACATGGAAGACAAGATTTATGTATGCCGAAAGGAACAAGAGGTTCAACCCAAGACTAAAGCTTGGGTTACCTCTTTGAACTGATCGTTTACTTTCATGTGCAGAGTTCATCCAAGACTATTTCAGGAGATGAATGAATTATCGATAGTGGATGTTCTCGGCATATAACATGCAATATTAATCTCCTTTCAAACATAAAAGATATTCAAGGGGGTTGTGTTGCATGTGCTGGTAATCAAGGTGGGCTGGTTTCTAAGGAAGGTGAAGTTTCAAATGGTAGAGTCACATTTGAAAAGGTGAATTACTATGACAAGGTTGATCATAATCTGCTGAGTGTTTCACAAATTTGTGACAAAAAGTATACAACCTTGTGCACTGACAAAGAATGTGTGATTCTGAAACCGGGTTTTGCCATTCCTGTAGAAATGGTGGTTATGCGTTCACCTGATCGAATGATATTTATATTCTTAACATGGCATCTACTGCAACAGCTTCATCGATAGCAACATGTTTCATATCAAAAGCAATTGAGAAAGACACGATCCTTTGGCATAGAAGAATTGGTCACATCCATATTCGTAAAATAAATCACTTGATGGCAAATGATTTGGTGGATGGAGATTCATTAAAGAACTTTCATATGACCAATCACTGTGTTTCGTGCAAGAACGGAAAACAAAAGAAGAAGTCACATCCATTGAAACTGATCAACTCTATCAATACTCCATTATAACGCCTTCATATGGATTTATTTGGTCCTATGAATAGAGCGAGTATTGCTGGAGATTTGTAATGTTTAGTCGTTACTTATGACTATTCTAGATTTTCATAGGTGTTATCATGAGCACGAAAGATCAAACAACCGTTCTTGTGCAAAATCTGATCACCAAGATCGAATCACTTAACAAGTTGAAAGTGAGGCGTATCCAAAGTGAAAATTGCATTGAATTTAAGAACACTATGACGGAGTTTTAATAGTATTCAAAAGGGTATTCATCATTAATATAGTGCTCCATATGTGCCATAGCAGAATAGTGTTACCGAAAGAAAGAATTAGACTATAATTGAAGCAGCTAGAACCATGTTAGAAGATTCTAAGCTTCCTATTCAATTCTGGAATGAAGCTGTGAACACTGCTTGTTATACATTGAATCGGGTTCTCGTGGTTAAAAAGCTGAAAAAGACAAGTTATGAATTGCTTAAAAACCTTAAGCCAAATCTTCAATTCATAGAGCCATTTAGGTGTCCTTGTATGATGTTAAAGAAAGATGAAGGTAAATTTGAGGAGAAGGCCATTGAAGGTTACTTTCCTGGGTATGCGTCACCTAAGAAAAGGGTTTTTAATTTCTCTACTGGGTGTGTTGAAGAATGGTACCATGTAGATTGTTAAAGGTACACCGCCTGCTGGTAAGGGACCTGATTGGATGTTTAATTATGATGATCTATTTGATTCCCTCTCTCCCTTGGTTGATGTATAAACTGAAGATTAGTTTCGGGCTTATATAGAAGATGAAATTTTATCTATTCCAAGTTCCTCTACTCATCAGTCTCCATCTGTACATGATCAACCAGAAGTTACAGATATTATTTCTGTATCATCTGATGATGCCGACTATGAAGAATTCTACCTTTGAACAGTTAGTTGATTCTCATGAAGTTCCTGATATACAATCTGGAAATTGTTCCCAGCCTTTGATTATTGAAGCGGCTGAAGAAAATCTCACCAACTTGCATGATAATATTGAAGTTCCCGGGCATCCGACTCTTCATATTCATTCTTATCATCCCAGGACGGTATTATTGGTGATTTGAATGAGGGAGTATGTACAAGAAATCAAGTTGCTAACGTTGTTGATGATCAGTTGTTGTGTATGTATACTGATATGAATGCTTCGGGAATTATGAGTATCGCCAAATATACTTGCTTTATATCACAAATTGAGTCGACAAGTGTTTCTATGGCTCTCCAGGAACTATAATGGGTAGAAGCGTTGCAAGAAGAACTGCAACAATTTGTTTGACTTGGTGTTTGGGATCTCATAGACAAACCAACTCGGGTGAAGAGGGCAATCCCGACAAAATGGTTATTTAAGTGTACAAAAAAGATGACCGTGGGGTAAGTGTGCATAATAAGGAAAAATTGGTAGTCCAAGGATGAAATCAACAAGAAGACATAGATTACATTGAAGTGTATACTCAGGTTGCTAGACTGGAGGCTATACGGATATCTTTAGCCTATGCAGCTTTTAATAATTTCAAAGTTTATCAAATGGACGTAAAGAGTGCTGTTCTGAACGGGGAAATTCACAAATAGGTGTGTCTGAAGCAGCCTCCTGGTTTTGAAGATCCAGACTATCCCGAGCGTGTTTACCGGTTAAACAAGGCTCTTTATGGTCTTCACCAATAAAAGGCCCCGAACCCCGGGTACCCCACAGTTGGTAATCATTCAAAACACTCGTAAAAATAATTAAACTTAAAAACAATTAATTTCATTAAAATAACCATTTCAGAGTATAATTCAGCGGAAAACATAAATAAAAAAAATAAGTTCCCAAAACCAATTTAAATAAATGTTAACAAGAAAACATTTATTATTATTAAAACATCCGACTAAGTATGTTATCCACCGTCCAAGTAGCTTTGTGCACGTCCAAGCGGTAATGTATCCATCTCCTAACCTGAAACTAACACTAACATGCACACAAAGTCAGCTTGAGCTGAGTGAGTTCAAGTTTTTATAAATAACATCTATAATAATAATCATAATAGTCATTCCAAGAGTTTTAAAATAGAAGAGATATAACAATTAGGCCAAATAAACGGGATAAAACAGTTAGGCCATCATCAACAATAAGTAATCATCCTTATATATATATATACATATATATAAACATCCTTATAATTAAATATAAACATTCTTATAATTATATATAATCGTCCTTATAATTATATATAAACATCCTTGTAATTATATATGAAAGCACCCTTATAATTATATACCTACATATATATATCATCCGAGTAATAACATCAGGGTCGAGCAAACGTACAACCCAAACACGTAACATCAGGGTCGAGTAAACGTACAACCCAAACACGTAACATCAACGCATGCAAACACAAAGTAGGCATACGCAACATCAGTAGTCGAAACGACTACGACATCGCCAAATATAGGCCAAACAATAATGTGTATATATATATATATTTAACATCCCAAGGCCTACCATATACTAGCAAGCCAATATAAAATAGTTTAAAACATTTGATCAAGTAAGAAAACACATAGGTGTGCATGCTAGCCCAAAATTTAAAAGAATAAAAAGCGCATCATGAACTCACCTGAAATCGATCGAACACCTGCAACGAGCTAAGAAATCCCTAAGTGCACACTCACAAGTAATGGCCTGTAAATAGTACACAACGCGTTACTAAACTAGACCGTAAGAACACTCTTGCCTAATGGGCCGTTCAAGCCCAACACGTTGGCCCAAGGCCCAACAACTTGGCCCAAGGCCCAACACTTTAAAGTGTTATTTTTATTTAATTTTAATGTTTTTGTGTTTTTTTTTTAATTTTTGTAGCCAGATGGAGCCAACCAATATCACCATGTTGAACCAACTCAATGTTCTTAACAGTGACTGTATCCTAAAGGTTCGTATTTCGAGAATTTGGCGGCTGAAGGACAACTCAAAGCCCGGGCAAGATTGGTCCATCGAAATGATTGTTCAAGACGATATGGTATTGTTAACACATTCATTCATTTATATTAATAATTATATGATTTTTTCTTATAATTTCTTTAGGTTATATATCAAAATCGAAGATTCAATGGAGAGCTTCACTATTTCGTTTTTCCAGTAACGCGATTCAAATTTTTCGGTTTTAAATTCTAACATCAATTTTACATTTTTTTCAAATGATTCAAATCTTCTTTAATTTTTAATTTATTAATTATGTGATTAATATTTAATTTTATCATTTCAGGTTATTGTCCCCAACTTGATAGAGCTAATTAATTTCATGGATTGAGGATTATTTGATAAGATGGCTTTTATTTTTGTTTAATATTAATGTATATTTTTGTTAGGTTTCATGTATTTATTTATTTATCACAATTTATGTAATTCAATTGATTATTATATAATCTGGAAATAAAATTTAGTTAATTGTTCTATAAGACATTAACTTATCTATAGTAAGATAATGAATTAAATTGTTGTAGGTCAAAGTCCAATTAATTTACCAATGTCAACGCAATTAAAACGTTATTATACTTTGCAATATTATCTTACGTTACATTTTTAGATTTATACACATTTAATATGACATTTTAGAAACCGATTTTATCCATTCAAATGTCTTTTATATATAAATATATATATATATATATATATATATATTCAATTCTTATCATTTATATGAAATTTACAAAATATGTTATAGAGTTTGAATTTCACCATTTGTTAAAAAATATCTTTGTCAAATCCAATTTAATATATTTTCATGATTTTCATTATTGGTCAAATTTTATTTAGTATATTTTCATGATTTTAGTTACTTAAATACAATAATAAAGTTTTCATGATTTTCATTTATTTCCACATTTCCATGATTTTTATTATTGGTCAAATTCTACTTAAAATTTTATATTATCTACATATCATTTGTTATTAGTATTAAATGTATTTTATTAATATAACCATATATTAAGCATAACAAATTTATACCATATTATATAAGCAATTTGAAAAATTTAAAAGATGTTTATAGTTTTCAATCTCATCAAACTTTACCTTTATCTTTTATTTATTTTAACTATATATTATTTAGTTAGTCAACTTAAAAAATGAAAAGTTTTTTTATTTTTAAATTCTAACAAAATATTTAATACAGTTGATTATGAAAATTAATTCAGATTCCTTAATAATTACAAAATTTGACCAACAATTTAGTCTTAAGTATAATAAATTTAGATCCTATTAAATATGGAAATTGACAAATTTAAAATATTTTTTATAGTTTCTAATCCCAACTATCAATATTAACGTCTTCAATCTCAACAAACTTTTAATCTTATATATTTGGCAAATTGTTAATTAGACATAAATGTCAAAATTAATGTATAAAATTGAAAAAAAAATAAATATATAATGAAATTGATTGTTAAAGAAGGTACTAATCATCATTATTTATTTTTAATATAAGCAAACATTATTTCACCAATCTCAACGAAAGTTAAAAGATTTTTATACTTTATAAATCAGTTTTTGTCATTTTCCATATTATTTGTTCGATATATTTTCAAAAACCGTTTATTATTAACACAATTAACATTATATTATGATTATATTACCAAAAATCAAATTATTTAAATATTAGTGATTTCTAAAATAGTTATAAATCTAATGGTTTTGACTATTAACGCTTTCCAAAACATCCGGGTAATTATGGAAGTCAAATTAAATCATTTAAACTCTAATTTATTTTAATTCACAAAAAAAATACTGTTATAAAGATTTTTTATTTTGAAGAATGATTTCAAATATTATAATTACTAACTACCATTTGACCAAAATGATATAATCATAATTAATGATACTATGTTTTGCGAACTTCAAAACTATTTAACTTTCTATATATGTAAATCGTTTGATTTTAAGTTTTTACAATATATGTTGACCACTAATTAAGTTATTAGTTATGAGTTATGTCGTCTCTTTAAAATCAATTTTGGATGGCATTTATGACACAATTAGACGTTTTACCTTTTCAATAATTTTAATAACGGACTTTTTTTTAGATTTTTCAAACGGGTTTACGTACCACATATAATAATTTTTAACTTTTATTATATTTTTGATCATTCGTAAAGAATGTTTATGTCTCAAAATCCTATGGCTCCGCTGTCAGTCGCGTGTTTATCTATGGTTATTTGTTTGAAATTGAAGATTACAAAAAACGATATTATAAAAAACTATGATACTCATTAATTATACACACATACATACACATATTGTTTATATTTGTTGTCAAATTACTTATGCAAAATGTGTATAAGACAATATATTTTTATGTTGGTTTCATTAGAGTATTATGTTTTAATTAACATGTGTTATTTGTACTCATGGTATAATTTATAAACATGTTTTGAATTCATTTATCTCTAATTGTCTTTGTATATTTTTGTATTTGAATTAAAATAACAATGCTATGTCTTGTAATTAATGTAAAAATGATTTAATTTAACATCTACATTTCTTTAAAATTATAATATATACATATATATTAATTACACATACCTTTTAAAGTTCTTTTTATATATTTTTTGTTTAATGATTTCTCTAATTGTTTTTACAAAACGTAATTTATATTTTTAAAATACGTTAAGTTTATTTATAAAACATTTTTATAAACTAAACATTTTCATTATTCAACGGTTCAATGTTAAAAACACGTGCATCTTTAATTGAACCTGACCCACTTTCTTTTCACCTGTAACCGTAATATCTTTCTTTCTATCCATATGTTGTTGATCAAAACCTTATTGATTATCCTTTACTGTACATTCTTTAACTAATCGAACGTTTTCTTCTATTGATGGTTGGTTCATATTGTTTCGATTGTACCGTTTGTGTTCTCATAATACTATTTTACTTTAGTTGCTACCATATTTTTAGTGTATTATCTAATGTTGTATCGAAAGAAGTATTTGAAGATTTATGATTTATTTTTAAGTTTGTGAATAATAGTTATAATTTAACTTCGTACTTAGTTAATCATGTATTACCCAACTTTATTTATCAAAAGTTATCACTTACAAAATTTAAGTTATCCAACCCGTGTAAGACACGGGTACATAACCTAGTAATTAATATTACAGCCCAAGTAATTAATAAACAATATTCGCTTTTGGTTAGGAATATGTATAAAGTTGTTAAGAATCTGTACATTGACTGCGTAAATTCAAAAATCATTTGAAATAATTAATGGCAATTGATCGATTTAAGGAAAGCATTTCATGCATATATGCTAATGTTTTAATTGTTCTAATATATGTTAATCCTTGTTAACTTTATAAATTTTCTAGTATTTTAAAAATAATTGATATTACAACCAGCTAAGGATTAGTAAACATATTTTGTTAGGAATCCATACAAACGAAGTTATTATAAGGAATATGTACCTTGACCACGAAACTTGATCAGTACATCTAACGCAAATGTGAAATTCATGGCAATTAATTGCTTGAAGGAACAATTTTCAAGCATGCTAATGTTGAATCCTATTAGTATATGTTAATCTTTGTTAATTTTATAAATAATGATATTTACAGGGTAATTAATAAACAATATTCCATTGACTGCTAAGAATTCGTACAAACAAAGTTGTTAAGAACTTGTACCTTGACCATGTAAATTTAAACAGCAGTAGCTCTATCGCATTTTTAATAAAAGACCGATTACCAAACAATTGAAATAAAAAAAAAACATGATTTGAATAAAATATTAGTTAAAAAACGTGACTTGGAAAAAAAAAACATGAACACTAAAATAACATTTGCTTCGATTTGAATGTAGGATGATGAGATAATAAATAATTTTTATGTTTTATTTAATTGAGTAATTAAAACAAAAGAAATTTTAGATAAACAGACAAATTAGATTTTAATAATTTTATCTTTTTGAAGTTGGCTAATAAGAATCTCACCTTATAAAATAGTTGTGACTGGTACCGCATATCACACTAATTGTTTTCATTTGAAATATGTTAAAGAAAACTTAACTTCATTAAGTTTTTTTTTATAAATATAAAACTAATGTTTTAGGCTTTTGATCGGAATGATGATACAGTCAATTGATGTAAAACTTACCTCGAAACGATGCTTCAATTCGGGTGTTTAAACTTTCAAAACAAAAAATTAAGTCTTATGGAGCACCGCGTCGAGACAAGTTTTACATCAATCGACTAGTATCCCTGATCCGATAAAAAACCTTAATACATAAGTTTGAAATTGGGGAAAAAAAAGTTAACGATGTTATGTTTTTTTAAATGGCGTCTAATGAAAACAATTAGTATGAAATGTGAAATCGGAGACAGCTACATTTAAAGGTGAAATTATTATCGACCAACTGCATAAACGTAGGATTAGTAAAATCCAATGTGACAAAAAAAGGAACAAAAGGTGTTCATAGAATGTATCTACGAATAAAAAATGATAATATTTTTTTATAACTAAAAATAAATATATAAATACTCATAAATAAGAAGAATACGAGTGAAACTTAAAACTTTAATGATTACCAAATATAATAATTTAAATCTTTGCCGATATACCCTTTGATATAAATAAAATAAAAAATAAGAAAAGAAAAATATCATTGGTTAAAATCACTTTTCGCATTAAAATCACTTATCATTCGCCCACGCGCGCGCAACACACACACGCACGCACGCACACACACACATATATATATTAGTTTGAGTCCCCGTGTTACGGGCTATTATTTAGGTTTTTGTTTTTTATCGTAAAGTTATTTTGTATTTTATAATGATCATTTGTTTTATTTTTAACGTAGTTTTGTTTTGATTTAATACGTATATATTAGTTTGTTACATTCATTAAATTCTTTAACGTTTGGGATCTTTTAATTGAGGCGTGTAGATTTTTAACATGAACATGTTGATTTTTTTTAATAAACAAATATGAACTCACATATTTATCCTATGAAAAAGAGGCGGTTAATGTAAATGACAAAGATGGTTGATGCATGAGAAGGGGGGGGGGGGTTGATGACAGCGGGTGGTAATCGTAGGTTAACTGGTGGTGAAGAGGATAGACCAACGACAGAGAATACACGATGAAAACCAATTAAATTAGGGTTTGACGATGAAAGTGTTTCACAAATAAATGAGATGTGATAACGCGTTTAAGGGTTATCCGGGTTTGGTGAGACCCAATAACCGCGAAAACTATTTTTGAAAATTAGAAGGTTATTTCACACATAAATGAGATGTTATAACACGTTTAAGGGCTATCAGGGTTCAGTAAGACCCATGACCTGCAAAAATTATTATTTGTTTATGAAAATTTTTCACAAGTAAATGAGACGTTATAAATAAATTAAGAACTATCTGGGCTTTGTGAGATAAGAAGCTTCAAATCACAAATCAAACAATATGGTAGCTTGAAAGGGGGTGAAAGCAGCCAAAGACCAACACAATATGATTTTTTGGTAGTTATTTATATATATGTGTGTGTACGCATTTCACAAATTTGTATAGGTACATATGGAATAAACATTATTTCCGAACTATTGACTAGAAGCCATAATCAACAACTAGAGCACTAACCACAGAAAATATGAAATCTTCAAAGAATATCTAGACAAAGCTAACCAGAGTTTTAAGATGCACCAATATCAAATCACAATTAGTTCAACGTTTACCAACTATAATCTCCACACCTTTCCCCATGTTTGCATTTTTTGTGACTGCAAATAACATCTTACCCCCTGGGGGCTGGGATCCACTCAATTGGGTGTTTTCAACAGATGTTATTGGTGACGCAACTGAAATACTTCTAATAACCGCCCAAAAGCCCAAAACACATATTTAGAGGTATGACAATGGGAAGATCTAGAGGGGTTATGTAACCATTTGTCAATAGTTGTAGGGTTTGAGGCTTGTAATGTTGAAATGTACTTAGGGAACTCCGGAAAGTTAGTCAACCAACTACCCTAAATCCATTTAATAACACCTTTTCGAGCTCGTGACACATTGTTATAAGAAGCATCAATGAAGCTGGTCTTTTACTTATGTCTGAATATGTTTTAGGGGAAGGCTATGTCTTAATGAATTACGTGGATGATGCATGTTGCAATATCTTTGGCTTTTAAAACTTAGGTTGTTCCAATCCACCCATCTAACAGTTCTCCACTTATGATTATTGGTCTTTTTAGATGCAGACAAGCCATTTACATGGGAGACCGTCACGGAGATTAATGTTACACATAACTAGGGATTGTTATGGGTTATTTTGTTCTCTATTATTACAGTTATCTTTCATTAACTACTAGCTTTGGTTTCACTTAAGATTCTACAGACAAATGGCAAGCATCAAATCATCTTTCGTTTTAATGTACGTACGAAGATGAATTAGTTTATATTCTTTGTTCCACGTATCCATCCCGTGGTCATCAAAATCATCAAACGAACTTAACACTCTTCTTAGTCAACTTGGTCAGCGAAGAAGCAATTTTCGAAAAGTCGGGAATAAAGTGGCGGTAATACCCCGCCAAGCCCAGAAAGCTACGGATTTCAGATGGAGACTTAGGAGACTCCCAATCATTCACGACTTCCACCTTTGCAGGATCAACCAAAATACCCCTCGGGTTAATAACATGACCCAAGAACTGAACCTCACGCAACCAGAAGTAACAACTAGAAAATTTTGCATACAACTTGTTCTTTCGCAGAGCTTCCAAAACTTCCAAGAGATGACCGACGTGATCGGATTCGCTTTTGGAATACACAAGGATGTCGTCGATGAATACAATAACAGAGCGATCGAGCATCGGTCTACACACCCGGTTCATAAGATGCGTTGGTCAAACCGAAAGACATCACGAGGAATTCATAGTGCCCATAACGAGTGCGGAAGGCAGTCTTAGGAATATCTTCCTCCAGAATCTTCAACTGATGATACCCGGACCTAAGGTCGATCTTCGAGAACCAACTAGCTCATTGGAGCTAATCAAATTAGTCGTCGATCCTCGGGAGCGGGTACCGATTTTTAACGGTGAGCTTATTCAACTCACGGTAGTCAATGCACATCATCATGCTACCGTCCTTCTTCTTAACGAACAAGACCGGGGCACCCCAAGGCGAGATGCTCGGTCGAATGAAGCCCTTGTCGAGCAAGTCTTCCAACTGGGCCATAAGTTCTTTCATCTCATTCGGTGCTAGACGATAAGGGTTCGAGCAACGGGTTTTGCGCCCGGCACAAGATCTATCTAGAACTCGACCTCGCGGTCCGGCGGCACATCTGACAAATCATCTGGAATTACATCCGGGAATTCCCGAACGATAGGAACATCACCGACGGTAGCCCTAGACACGGAAACAGATTTTCCTACGGCGACCTCAACCTCAAACACATCGACTACGCGCTCGGGTGATTTATTCAACGAGGAACAGAAAGCGGTAGACACAAAACTTCTACTGGCGCCCGAATCAAATAATACTGACGCCGGTAATTCATCAAGTAGAAAGGTATCTGGGATAACATCACACTCCTACTTAGCTAAACAGTTGCTCATACATTCTTGAAGGAGCGAGGAATTTAAGCGGTCAAGTACCAAGGAACCCAGAGTGACAGTATGCTACGCCTCAGCTAAACAATTACGCGCAAAGCGTTCGAGAGGATGGGAAACGAACAGGAGAATTTAGGGAATAAGATAAACTTTAACGCTAACGACTCGAGAGTTAGCCAAATCCTATCCCTACAAAGACGGAACCCTAACATAGTCAGACACAAGTGGTATTTAAAACATGGAAGGTAAGGGTAAACTGCTAATAACGTTGATCAAGTGTTATTAGTCGTTTACTTCACCGGCCCGTTCTAAGCACCCCCTGCCCCTACCCACATTAGCATTCTATCTAACACTTTACAATTAATCACATACTAGAAACTTTCAAATTCAAAGGAATGACTAAATAATTTAAAGTTACCTCTTGGCGTGCAGCTACTCGCGGTGGGCATACTAGTTTCTTTCTTACAGTTCGAGTCCAAGCATTCGGGGATGCTCGGATCCCTCGAACCATGGCTCTAATACCAACTTGTAAGGCCCCGAACCCCAGGTACCCCAAAGTTAGTAATCATTCAAAACACTCGTAAAAATAATTAAACTTAAAAACAATTCACTTCATTAAAATAACTATTTCAGAGTATAATTCAGCGGAAAACATAAATAATAAAATAAGTTCCCAAAACCAATTTAAATAAATGTTAAAAAGAAAAAATTTATTATTATTGAAACATCCGACTAAGTATGCTCTCCACCGTCCAAGTAGCTTCGTGCACGTCCAAGCGGTAATGTATCCATCTCCTAACCTGAAACTCACACTAACATGCACACAAAGTCAGCTTGAGCTGAGTGAGTTCAAGTTTTTATAAATAACATCTATAATAATAATCATAATAGTCAATCCAAGAGTTTTAAAATAAAAGGGATATAACAGTTAGGCCAAATAAACGGGATAAAACAGTTAGGCCATCATCAACAATAAATAATCATCCTTATATATATATACACATATATATAAACATCCTTATAATTAAATATAAACATCCTTATAATTATATATAATCGTCCATATAATTATATATAAACATCCTTGTAATTATATATGAAAGCATCCTTATAATTATATACCTACATATATATATATATCATCCAAGTAATAACATCAGGGCCGAGCAAACGTACAACCCAAACACGTAACATCATGGTTGAGCAAACGTACAACCCAAACACGTAACATCAACGCATGCAAACACAAAGTAGACATACGCAACATCAGTAGTTGAAACGACTACAACATCGCCAATATAGGCCAAACAATAATGTGTATATATATATATATATTTAACATCCCAAGGCTTACCATATACTAGCAAGCCTATATAAAATCATTTAAAATATTTCATCAAGTAAGAAAACACTTAGGTGTGCATGCTAGCCCAAAATTTAAAAGAGTAAAAAGCGCATCATGAACTCACCTGAAATCGATCGAACACCTGCAACGAGCTAGGAAATCCCTAAGTGCACACTCACAAGTAAGGGTGTAACATCCTAAAATTTATAATGTTGAATAAAGAAAGTTATGTTAGTGATTTCGCGTTTTAATTATTAATATCGAGTAGGAGCGGGTCTTGGACTTGGATTAATTGAGATAGGATAAATGAGAATGGGATTTCAGGGATATAAATACCCCCAAAATCCCAAAATATCTCATTTCTCACCAAACTCCACACACACTCCACACACTCCTCAAAACACACTTACTAACCGATCAAGATTCGAAGCCGAAACCCGAGATTTTGTTGATAGATCTGAGTTGGTAAGGTAAGAACAATCCAACAAAGCTATTATTACTGTAAATGGTTAGGATTGGATGGGTTAACCGGACCCGAAACCCAAACTGCCCAAATCGGACCCCTAAAACGTCGATTTTAGGCCGATTTGATGGTTGGGATTTGTAGGCGCCGATCATACGATTCCGTGGGTACCAAAATCGAGTTATTTGGCTAAGAAACGAAGGAGTTATGGGCAAACAGATCTGCAGCGCGATAACTTCGCCTGCAAGATTAAGTTCGCCTGATGAACTTCGCCTTCAAGCGTAACTTCGCCTTCAAGCGTAACTTCGCCTTCAAGCCAAGTTCGCCTAAGGATAACTTCGCCTGAAGCCAAGTTCGCCTAAGGTTTAACTTCGCCTGAAGCCAAGTTCGCCTAAGGTTTAACTTCGCCTGAAGCCAAGTTCGCCTAAGGATAACTTCGCCTGAAGCCAAGTTCGCCTAAGGTTTAACTTCGCCTGAAGCCAAGTTCCCCTAAGGATAACTTCGCCTGAAGCCAAGTTCGCCTAAGGATAACTTCGCCTGAAGCCAAGTTCGCCTAAGGTTTAACTTCGCCTGAAGCCAAGTTCGCCTAAGGTTTAACTTCGCCTGAAGCCAAGTTCGCCCGAGGTTTAACTTCGCCTGAAGTGAAGTTCGTTTAGAAAATAAATTAAAAACCTAATGGAAAATGTGTTAAGGCAGTTATCGAAAATAAAATTTTTCCAAGCTGACCTGGCAGCTTAACCCCAGCCAGGGGCTCTGCCCCTTGGACCCCGCTAGGGGCTGCCGCCCCTAGAACCCCGCTGCCAGGGGCGCTGCCCCCGGACCCCCGTTCGTTGTGGGTCATATATAGATAGAAATACAAAACGAGAAGTAGTAGTTAATTGATATGTGTAAATATTATACAGTTAGCCGAGCCCAGTTAAAGAAAGGAATTACGATCACCGGCGAGCGTAACAGGATCCAGGTGAGTTTCTAGCCCCATTCCTTGTTATGTTTTCGGGGCTGTGTGCATACTTGATGTGTTGTTAATACATTTATCCTAAGTGATAAGTGTATGCCATATGTGATATATGTGATATGTATGAATGATTGCTTGATGGTACGTGAACGATCTTCGGATATTGCACGTACTGTCAGGTTGTAACGTTATAAATATGGTAAGTATGATATGTATGAATGATTGCTTGATGGTACGTGAACGATCTTCGGATATTGCACGTACTGTCAGGTTGTAACGTTATGAATATGGTAAGTATGATATGTATGAATGATTGCTTGATGGTACGTGAACGATCTTCGGATATTGCACGTACTGTCAGGCTGTAACGTTATAAATATGGCAAGTATGATATGTATGTTTATGTGTATGAACGTAATAAAGTTAATAAAAGAAGGAAATGACGGTTGTATGGTTGTATGGTTACGAAAAGGGTACCGAGCCCTAATAATACTCGAGGTATGATGTATGGTTGTATGGTAACGAAGAGGGAATCGAACCCTACTAATATTCGAAAACAAGGGACCAGACCCTAATAATATCTGTGATGTTAGGGACCAGACCCTAATAATATCTGTGATGTTAGGGATCAGACCCTAATAATATCTGTGATGTTAGGGACCAGACCCTCATAATATCTGTGATGTTAGGGACCAGACCCTTATAATATCTGTGATGTTAGGGACCAGACCCTTATAATATATGTGAGGTTATAGGGCGAAAGGCTCTTTAAAACGTATGATTATGAATGTAAAGAAAGTATGTAAGTAAGAAAGAAAGTATGTAAGTAAGAATGAAGGCATGAGTACTTATGTGTGTATGAAAGAAAGTTATGAGGTTAAGTACGTATGTATGTAATAAGGTATTGTAAGGTATTGTATGATTAACTAGAACTCACTCAGCGTAGCTGACTTTTAGTATGCACGCAGGTGAGTAGGTTGAGACAGCTGGCTTGAGTGGAGGACACATGGCAGAAGACTAAAGCCTGGCATCTGAAGATCTGATATGTTTTATAAGTTATGTTTTGATTTTGAAAGACAAGAGGAACGTTTTAAGACATGATTATGAATTGATATGAAATGTTTTATGAAAGTTTTATATTCCGCGTAAAGTTTTAATTAACTCTGATATTTAGAACTGTGTTTATGAGTAAATCCAACACGAAAGTAGGGTTACCGGTGACGGGGCCTTACAAAGGGCCTGTAAATAGTACACAACGCGTTACTAAACTAGACCGTAAGAACACTCTTGCCTAATGGGCCGTTAAAGCCCAACACGTTGGCCCAAGGCCCAACAACTTGGCCCAAGGCCCAACACGTTGGCCCAAGGCCGAAACCATACCCAATTACTTTACCTCAGCCTCTAAAACCTTTCAACTAACCAAATCCACCGGTTAAGCCTAAAACGAACTTATTGATTAATAACGAGTAAAATGTGTAAATTTTAGCGTGCGAAGATGCATTTAATTACATAGTATAACCTTTGAAATAAATTATTAAATTTTTACCAGACCTTAATAAATGTCTTAGGTTTATAAAAGAATTTTTATTATATTTTTATATTGGACACAAAATTATAAAAATTCCTCCAACACAGCAAGGTACGTGCAGCTATTTCAGTGCGCGACAAAATGGTTTTATTTTTATAAAATTCATTACCGAACCAAATTAAACGATTCCAATTGGGTTTGGTTCCTAACTCAAAATACTAACTTTCAGAAGTAGAACCAACCAATTTGGACTTGTTGAAAAAAGGTTATGACGTCGGGAAGACAGACCAGAATCCGTCATCCCGCATCAGCTTTGACACTCGATTTTATAAATTCATAAAAACCATTCAAATCTCGTCCAAAAATTACGTATTATACCCTTCTGGAAACTAGACTCAAAGTAGAACATCATGGAATCAAGAATCAATCAAAACAATAGATTACCATCGCGTTACAGACCCTACAATAAACGTATACGAATCTGTCAGCAAACTGTTATCATCAAAACTCAACATTAACGACCAATAAGCGCGTTAATATGATCAATTAAGGTGTAAAAGACATGTGGAATCATAAAACCAACCTTGAATTGATGTTTTCATGGCCAAAACTTGGCTGGGCAGAAGAAAAACGAGCAGGGGGGTTTCTCGGCCAATCGCTGCTGCAAGGGGGGCTAGGGTTAGGTTAAACGTTTTATGATATAAATAAAATAGTTACATCCACGTCCCTCCAAATTGATGTGTAAGGCAAAGTGGAAGGAAAGTTAAATGGTTTAACGTACCGAGATGACGCAAAGGCTTCCGAGAAACGTCGGATAAATCCCGAGAATTATACATACTCTACAAGCTTTAATTCTTCAAACCAGAATTAACGGGTGTTACAACCAAGCCCCCAGAACTTGGTACAGCATATTAGCTGACCATCTTATTGATAGTGGCTTCAAATGAGGACTCTGTATTGTACTCTTTTTATAAGATGGAGAAGGACGATCTTCTCCTTGTCCAGATATATATCGATGATATAATCTTAGCTCTATAAACGACAACTTATGTAAGGAATTTGAGAAAACAATGCAGACGAAATTCGAGATAAGCTCGATGCGAGATACGACTTTCCTTTTTGGGTGATAGGTTCACTAGTGTGATGCTAGTATCTTTATACATCAGACTAAGTGTGTAAATGACGCCTTGAGCCGATTCAGGATTACTGCCGAAAAAATCCCCTCTACTCCACTTCCTGTGGGTCATATTGTCAGCGGACAAATTGGAGGATACCGTTGATCCGACCCTATATGGTGCGAATATTGTTTTGTTAATGTATTTAACTTCTTCTTGTCTTGATATTATGTTTGCTATCTGTTAGTGTGCTAGGTATCAATCGAGTCCCCGAGTGACTCATCTAGCGGCTGTTAAGCATATTCTCCACTATCTGAGGGGAAATCTTGACATCGGGTTATGGTTCCCCAAGGATGATAGTTTTGAACGTACTTCTTATACATATTCGGACTATGAAGGGTGCAAAATTAACTTCAAGTCTACCAGAGCGGGATGTATGTCAATTATTAAGAAACCGGCTTTCAAAAAATTCACACGGATTTCAGAAAACTGACCTTTTTCCGAAAGCATTTGACAAAACAAGAATTACTTATCTTCTTTGTTTAAATAGTTTAAAAACTTTGTCTGAAATTCAAAAGCTCAGTTGATCAATTTTGTTTCTTTGTATAGTAATTTCGTTTACTTTCTTTTATTCTGTTTTTTATTTTTGGGGGAGAATATATGAGAAGATACGAAAAAGAATGTGATGTTTGTTTTGATATATAAAAATACAAAAGCATTGAAAAATATATAATTTTGAGAAATTTGATTCGACCTATCTGGGAATGGTACATCGACTTAACGGACCTAGCCCATGGATAAACTAGACTAAAAATTTCCTTAAGATCAATTTTATGATGTGTATGATCGGCATGGCAAATCATATAAGTGCTGAAAACATATAAACCTAAATGTTTGCCAAATCTAGTGGTACAACATCTTGATGCATAGTTAAATATCTGTCTAAAGTTTCAAAAAGTTAAAAGATTACTGTGTGCACATACATTTATTTTGCAAAGAAATTCAGCTTATTTTTTTTTCTTTTATTTCGCAAAGAAATCCAGCTTATTTTTTTTACTTAATTTTGCTTAAGTCTTGGATCCACTACGCATGTAGGAATACCGATATGAGTGTTAAGACCTAAATATTCTTTCTTGGTATTTCGTATAAAGCCTTAACTTTCTCGGTGCGATAATATGGAATTATCCGAATTGATTGTTAAGGCCTTATATAACTTCAACTTATTTTATATTTTTATTTTGTTAAAATGGAACCTTATCTGCGTGTAGTCATACCGATTTTAAGGAAATTTTAAACTTTTGCTTTATTTCCTTTTGTTATTTTTGCATGGGTCACAGCTAATCAAGTTATGAAAGGAAAAATATATACATGTGAAGTTCACTGTATAAAAATAAAAATTGTGTCTGATATGTGGGGTTCACATATGATTTGTGCTTAATTGAACCTTAAGTGTATCGTAAAGCTACTGAAATATTTGTGTAAAGTTTAAAGTGGACAATTATATCTACCATCAACAATGGATTATGTGCATAATAATCGAAATTGAAAATCGAAATTGAAGTGTAGTTTAGGACGCTACTAGTCAATATAATTCCATGTCGCGATCTTTCTCAAAAAAATATGTACTGCTTATCGTATTTTAATTTTATTTTTATTTCAAAATTTGAATAATTACAAGAATATTTCGATGTGTTTTTATAAAAAGTTTGAAAAAGATAAAAAGATTTTATGTGTCTTAGCTTAAACTTTTAAAAATTCAAAAGTATTTTATTTCTGCTTTATTTTCGATCTCCGAGCTATGCGAAATGAAAATTTGATAAAATCTTGGATTTTACCGTTTTGATCAAAGTTTTACCCACATACTTTAAGTTAATATTTATAAAATTGGCATTAAAATGGTTCTTGATGGGTAATTTGTTGGTTTTACAAGGATTAAAAGGGAAAATGGTTTATTCATTCGTTATTTTCTTCTCATTCACTGTGAAAATGTAACGAATGGACCCCATTCGCTAGTTAACTCAAGCGAATGAGCTTTATTCATTACACTTCTCATAAACTTCCACCTCATACTCTATGCTTTGTAGCGAATGTGAACACATTCGTTAGTATTGGTAGTGAATGTATAGTGAATGAGTGGACATTAGTTAAATGGTTTAATGAATGGACCCATTCGCTATCTTGATTTGCATGCAAATATGTATAGCATATATAAACCTTGTAATGGTGAATGGCAGTTCATTGTTTATTCACTGTTACCTTGACAAACCCTCTCACTTAAACAAACCCAGCAAAATTTTCAAAAATAATTTGAGTGTTATAATCAGTTTGATCATCATCGTATCTCATTAACAGATAGAAACCAACCTAGGCTGATGATTAAATTATATTATTGGGCTGATTTCATACTGTTTTGACAATAAAATTCTATCAGACCTAAAATGGGCATATTGACATTAAAACAAGAATTAAAATCAATTTAGACAGTTATAGGATGTTATCGACGTTCTATCGATGCATTTAATTCATTTTTTTGGTGTGAATGATTGTTGTTTCGGGGTTAATTGAAATTCAAAATGCATATTGACTTTCTATTTTCATATCGATTTTGACTTTAACCACTGGGTTAATGCACACATTCGTTATTGTATGTATTCGTGTTCATTCGCTATTATTTTCTTTCATTTCGTTAATTTTATAACGAATGGATCCTATTCGTTATTTTTTTAGCGAATGAACTCATTCGTTAGAGTTTCTAGCGAATATTATTCGGATGTGACATATGTAGCGAATAAGTCATTCGTTATTCATTTGTAGCGAATGTATATTTTTCCGTTCGCTATAACTTAAAGGTTATAGATAATTAGGACATTTTGGTCAATTTCATAATTTTATTGATATTAACATGCTTTTTTTTTCACAGAAATGGCTAATCAAGAACATATTAATGTTCCCATTGATCAGCAAGAATGTCTTGTTATATAAGAGGCTCAAGTTGGTCAAGAACAGCAGATTGAGCGACCCGTTGCTAATCCTAAACTCCAACAAGAACAGGTGGATGATATTTGGGTGGCTAACAAAAAGCATAACATTGTAGCTCTCTTGGGTGAGAATTTCTTCGGTAGAGCAATGTTTGGAGATGCTATTATGTTTCTACGTATATAAATGATCTATCGTGCTATTTCTACCAATCTCTCGATATATTACAGCATCATAAGCGCATTCTGGGAGACAGCTAGATATGTACCTGGTGAGAATCACAATGTTGCTACTGTTCAAGATAAGTAGATTGTGATTATTGTGACTCTGATTAGAGAAGTGTTGGGATTTGGAGTTAATGACAATGATGTCTATGAGTTTGATAAGGATTTGATAAAGGGTTTGTTCATACGGGTAAAGTATAATGGTGATCTCAACAAGTCTCGGTACAACAAAGCACATCTCTGCGAGCAATACAAGTATTTGTTACATGTACTTATTCACTGCTTAGGAGGTCGTGAGGTTTGGATCAATACAGAATCATGCTCCAATTTGCATTTGTGGCATTAATGCTCAACAAGTCTTTCAACTTCTCTGAGATGGTGTTTTATCATCTTAAAGAAAATTGCACCACGAAAGTGCACAAATTTTTAATGTATCCACGTTTTATTCAAATGATCATCAATCATATTCAGCCTGACTTGGCGAAAGATCCAGAGAGTCTTGATGATATTATTCTTCTCGAGTACATGAATGAAGATACAGTACAAAGAATTCAAGTGTATTGGGGTCAGACTGAACACACTAGGCCGTAGTATAAGAGGTTGATAGGTTATCTGGCTAGTGAATTAAACCAAGCTCCACCTAATGAGCATTGGATTCATGGTGATTCAGTTTCGAAACGTGGAGGTGGTGAAGGTCATGATGGTGATTATAATGGTGGTGGTAAGGGTGGTGATGATGGTGTTGTGGCATGTAAACGTAAAGCGAAGGGCAAGGTTATTGCCATTGAGAATCCTAAGCCTAAACGAACCATGAGGAGTTCGGGTGTAATTATTCAGGAACCACAACAAGAAGTTCAAAGGGTTGTGGTGACTACTCCTACAACTACTGTGTCTACTCTAGTAGTGTCTACTCCATCTCTCGGGTAGTGGCTTTGATGACAACAGGTTCAACAGATCCTCCTTTTACATCTATTCCAAGATCAGTGCTTCAATGTGTTTAATCTCTGATGCCTACATCTTCTCCACAACAGACTCTAGCTACAACAAGTCTGAGTGTGCTTGTTAGACCAATACAGAGACCAGATTATTCATTTATGTCGTTCAATAGACCTCATGGTCCAATGTAGTTGATTCATCCAAATATTTATAATTTGCCGGTGCAACACCAAATGTTTCAGTTGATGAAATTGGGGCACTTACAAGAAACGCAGATGCCTGCTGATCATCAAATTCAAGAAAGTTTGTGTGCTGATCAGAGGCAGATGATAAAGGCATTACAGTTTTTGAATAATGAAAATCAAGATTTGAAAACAATCGTTATTTCTTAGGGGAGAAGATTGCAAAATAGGATGAAGTGATCTTTCAGCTTTAGTGCAAAGATGATATGTTGAATAAGCTAAAGGATCGGGATCATGATGATGATCCTGAAGCGGGAGGGTTTGATCAGTAACCAGGTGCTTCGTCATCTGGTCATGCGCCCGCTAAGGGGGTCAAGTGGGAAAGAGTTGGTTGTTATCATGATTCGACCGAAGTTCAACCCATGAATACATTAAAGGTAAAAATAATTTTATTTGTTGATGAAAGAGGGGTTGTGATGAGCAAGTTTGATGCGGACGAAATTAAAGAAGACAAGTTTGTGGATCATTGTTTAACAGAAGAACAGATCGCCATTCGTTTGAACTTAAACAAATCATTAAAGGTAAAAATGATTTTATTTGTTGATGAAAGAGGGGTTGTGATGAGAAAGGTTTATGCGGAGGAAATTGAAGAAGGCGAGTATGTAGATCATTGTTTAACGAAAGAACAGATCGCCATTCGTTTGAACTTAAAGAAAGAAGATGTTGAAGAGTTAGAAAGGTAGGTGGATGTAGAGGTGGAGGATTCTGAGGAAGTTAGATTTGATTCGAGTGTTCCGTTTGGCAATACGTGTTATGATTATGTTGAGATGGAGAATGTGATGGTTGAGGAATACCCTGATATGCATGCACAGTTTAATTCTTATAAAGGGATTCCATTTTTCAAAACTGAACATTATGAAGCAGCTAAGGAGTGTTTAAGGAATGAGAAAGAGAAGAGTAAGGTTAAAGAGAAAGAGAAGGAACCCGAAACAAGGTAAGATTCAGATGATATGTTTCAATACAACACAAAGAAGATGGATAAGTGGATAGAGATATTGTGGTACACTCAAAAATACGATTACTTGCAATCAAAAGCTAAATATCTGCATATCATATAAAGAAGTTTGTTGTTGTGAAGACCGTGAAATGTGATATTGTTTCGTGGATATACGAGCCATAGCTGAAGGTATGTATAGTGAAATGGGAAAATAGTACACCATATTTTGGGCATTTCACTGATATTCTCTCGTTGTCATGCTGGGATGTTCATATGTTGGTGTATAGACCTTTAATGAACCGAGGATTTAATCAACTTATTGATTGGTTCTATCGTCATCTTGTTCACTAGGTAAATAAAGGATTTAAGTTTTTCAAGCCTCAGGTGCCGACAAAAAACTATGTGGATGAGATTGATTTGCGTACCGGTGAAGGAAACTGGTGCTTAATGTGAAATCACCTCGTACATTAAAGAAGGTCCCTTTAATGACTTTACCTCAAAGTATTCATAAAAGATTCAACGGGTAGTAGTATGACGATAAGACTGGTGAAGCAGTAATTGTATTGGGTTCTGGTTCGAAGATAAATTTTATTGATGTGGCTGGTCAACCTATCTAAGTCTGATAATGACGTGCTATTCAACAATCAGATTAGATGGGCACACAACAAAGACAATGAGCTAGCTATGCAATTCCAACATGTTATACGTGTGTGTCATGCTTTTGGAATTCATAGTTGTGTGGATTGGAATACCAGAAGATTCAATATGTTAATATCACAAAGCTTGAGACGAGAGGGAGTTTGTTTATACATCAGTATTCGACTTGGTCTTTGTTTAACATATTCTGTAATAGATTAAAGTATAGGGGTTGTTTTGTAAGTTAGAGATGCACATTAGGTATGGAATGTATAACGAATGTGATCTTTTTTGTTCCTCATTCGTTAGGCTTGTTAATGTATGACATGTAATGTATTAAAGGTCATTCACTAAGGCTGTTTAGCGAATGACGTAGCATATGAGATGCTTATTCGCTATGTGATTTATAGGAAATGAGGTCATCTTCTATAATTAACCTGTAACATTTATTCTAGTTATTAGTTCTTATTATTATCAAAATTGCCTCGTTGTGCTGCCAAAATTCTCTCTCATTACACACACTAACATAGAGTAGCATCTAACCAGCGTTCAAACAATCATATCAAAGACTAGATCGAGTATGATGAATCTGCCATGGATTCTCATAACTAACCGGGGACACATGTCAAACCACTTGTCTACACATGGCAGCTCCCGGATATACAGAGGCATCGCACTACGCGACAACCTGTTATCCAGCCTGTCGCGATACGTGACAATCCTAGTTTTTGCCTATAAAATGGGGGCACGGCGTGAACTCAGTCCAAACACCAAGCACACTTCTTACACTCATGTAACACCACGACTTTAAGCGGAATACACCCAGGTGCAACATACAAATCACTCATAAGCTCATAACACTATTAATATTGGCAATATATTTAGTTTATTCCATAATTTCGCAAGTAAACAAATTGTTTGATAATAAGACAAATAACATTACATCGAAAAAATCAAATATTATTCATTTAAATATCCTAAGGTAGAACTAGTATTCTTGTCCTGAAACTTTATCGTAACAACTTGCAGAACGTTTAAAATAATATTTTTGTCAACAATTATGTTGGTGAGTTTTCATAAGTTTTTGCGTGTGTGTGCGCGCGCACGCGATTCAACGATCATCATGCAATAAATATTTGAGCATAAAGTGAATGAAATCAAATTGTGTCGTCCTCCCGTTCCTTAGGCTAAAAACCGTAGTAATAAGGGAAATGAGAACCAACATACAAAACAACCAAAGTCGTAACGTTAGACGGCGCAGGTACGTCCTGTCGGACCCTCCCACTATGTGTATGCGTTTGTGTTTGTATAACTTCCATCATAAAAATAGTAAACATGTTGCACATAATTCAAGTATAATAAAAAACAAGATGCGAGGCACTAACGATAAATGTGAATTGGTTTGTAAACAAACGCATAAATAACGAGATAAAATTCATGATATGCTACATCCCAAAAGTGTTGTAAAGCGTTAAAAAGGGGGTTATGAAAAACTCACTTGTTAAAGTAAGCGAGTGAAAGCGAACTGAGTGTTTAAGCGAGCTAAACAGGACAAGTCCGGTTCGGCGAGTGGTCCTAGAAAATAAATTCTAGATTCAGGATAATGGGCACGAAATAAAATATCAAGAACAAAGATAAGTTTTGTTCAGAGTTTGGAGTTTTAGAGTTTATAACGAAAATATATATTTTCCTCTATAATTAGTTTATTTATGTTTTTTACGTAAAAAAAATACCCAAGTTGATTAAATTTATTAAGAATTTGGGTTGCAATATTTTTTAATCAATTATTTTATGAGTTCGACGTTCAAAAAAATTAAACATGCCTAAAAAGTAAGAAAACAGTTTAAGAGATTGGCTTGTTTTTAGTCGGACTCGAACGGTTTTTATGTAGGGTTCGTTTCCGTCGTGGTAAAAATGTTATTCTTTTGCTAGAACCTTAGTAGTTTATGTTTTAAAAGTTATATGTACAAAAATAACCAAACTTTGTCCAAAATAAACATAAACTAGTTGAGTTTGTTTTTCGATTGGACCAATACCGTTGAAAAATATGGCATAACTTCCCAAACGAACTGAACTTACAGAAAAAAAAATGACATACTAACCCGAGGATTGAACTAGCAACAAGAAAAGAAAACTTGAACTTGAGCGGTTTGACTTTTGAAGTCAAACTAATGCAAGAACACTAAAAGTACAAGCTAGAACGGATTTAAGAGATGATTTGGTTGTGGAAAAGGATTTGAAGATGTGTAAGCTTTATGTAGGATCAATTTCTTTAAAAACAAGATTAAAACGAATTAATTGGATGGCTAGTCATAAGGTTTGTAATCATCAATTTTGTCTCGCATATTAATTATTATAACAAATTGGTGGTAAAAGTTCATTACACAAGTTAGAATTGGGTCTAGGCACATTCTAAAACGTTCAAAACAAATTATAAGCAAGAAATCGGTCAAGCATGATGCAAGCCGTGAAACAAGCATGTTGACTGATCGCGACGGGAAAAAGGGCAAGTGCTCGCGTAGCGTGACCCAATTTGAGAACGTGTGAAACCTAGGATCGTCGCGCTACGTGACGGGCACAACTTGTGTCCGTCACAGGGCGCGACACGCTAAAATTTCAGAATTTTGAGTTTTGACAAAATAGGTCCTTAGACTTAGGTTTAAATGCGATAATGATTCGAAATACGCGAAATTTAACTTGCAAACAATTTCATAACATTCCAAACAACAAAGCATGCATAAATACTCAACTTAATTGATAAAAAAAATATCCAAAACTTTAAACGGGTCGGGTTTTTGGATTTGAAAATTAAAGAATGTTACAACTCAAGCTTTACATCGTAAGGCGTGCCAAGGAACCCAAGCCCTGAAGTTCCGACGGTTTGATCCCTGATATACAATGTAGAGTAGAAGTGTTGCTTAATCAACCTTATGCTTACTCTTTAAGTAATCATGATAAGGTAGGGATTCTTGTTAGATTCTTTTAATATATGGCTTAGACCCTAGTCGCAGGTATAGCCTAAACCTTGAATAGTTAAACATATATTATAGTTTTTCATATACAAAGGTTATAGTCAAAATAATGTTTTTTCATGACTAAGAAATATAAAAGATTTACATACAAGTGTTATAGTCAAATTGGCGTTTCTTATTTATGAAAAAACCTAAAATGAACATTTCTTTATGAAGAAGAAACGTGACACATAATTGGTAAATAAATAGAAATACTACATGTCTAAATATTTTATTCAAACAAATGATTTATTCTCGTAACTACAAGTTCGAGGTAACATGCACAAAAATAAATCAGTGAGACACACTGATTGTAATAAAGGTGAATACATCTAAACGCTTTACAAGCGTGTATATGCTCAAATTTTATAAACAGGATTTGTATACAAAAGTTTGCATGGGATTACAACCCTAAAAGTTTAGTATATGTTGGCATGAAGGCTAGTTATACGTGTGTCTGGATCCATTAATAGGAGACACAGGATTAATGTTTTACAGGTAACCATTAGTAGGAGATACAGGATGATGGTATTAGCCATTTGACAATTTGATGGCTCAGATGTTTTAATAATGTAAAAAGATGTAAATTAATGTTTTCAAAGTTAAACAATTTTGTATCATTTACGGGATTTTAAATCCCGAGTTTTGAATATAATATTACTTTATTAAATTAAAGACTTTCACCACACGTATACTCTGATATATGTACAAAACATGCACCAATGTTGGCCATATGCCAGGCCCATGGAGCCAGATGTGAGAGTAACTGGCGTAAGACGCGTTACCAACATAACTGGTGTTGAACATTTGTACAATGTTGGACACATTACGAGCACAAATTGTCCCAAATGCGAACGCATTAAGTTAATCAAAATCAGAACCTAACACGAAACAAGCGTCGAACGCGTAACGGAGCCTGATGTGTAAATATCCTTTGCCTGCATGTCTTAGAAAGGATAATATGCAATTATTTTTATGAAAATGTTAAACACGCAATATATATGTTTTAAGAAGAGAAAAAAATGTAACTGATTTTTAGCTTCAGAAATATGTAATTATGAACTTAAGAGGAGGAAATATGTAAAAATTCTTTTTAAAGGAACGTGCCAAATGGTACTAGCTAGATCGCAAAGACCACCGATAGGGGTGTAAACGAGCTCAGCCGAGCTCATTTTGACTTGTGAGGACTCGTGCTTGAGATCGGCTCATTTTGAGCTCTTTTACTAAAGCTCAAGCTCGGCTCATTAGTTGTTTCTTAAAATTTGGACTCAGCTTGTTTTTATTTGTTAATTAATTTATATGTATATTTAATTATTTTGTATATTTTTAGAAAAACTTTAAATGAATATAAAATGAGAAATAATAAAGCAACATTAGTTTATTCATTTAAATATGAATATAGAATTTTATGTTCTTAATTACTTTTCAGTTTCTCATATAAGATAAAACTACTAACAAAATTTGGGTTTATAGTTAGAAAAATAAAAATAAAGCTTTTTGTTTATCAATTAGTGTTTTACTTAGCGCATTATGTCGGGAAAGTTGGGATCTATTTCTATACCCGTCATGTTGCGGCAGTATACCAATGTGAATTCGATTGGTATGAGTTAAGTTTGTCAAGATTCCGACACTACATTAAAAAATATATATAATCCGTACGTTAACACGGGAAGCAGTAGCGGCGCTCATATAGCTAAAAATTAGCATACTTAAAATTCATAACGATAAAGACACTGATTTTCCCGCGAGCGTTGCAAGTTGAATAGTGAGTCAACGTGAATTAGCATATTTAAAATATAAAACCAGACTAACGTAGCGGCACTCTTATAATGGGTTTTAAAAAAGTCAATATATTTAAATGGGTTTTAAAAAAGTCAATATATTTAAAGTAATGTTTATTCAGTTGCTAAAACCTAAGCGTTGCGGCGGCGAGTTGGCATGTATTCGGTCGGTAACAGTTACGTTCGTAAAGATATCAGAATTAGACAAAAGAAATTCGCAAAACTAACATCTAAAAAATAAAAATATTTAAGACACCGTTTATTCGTTTGGTAACACCCGTACGTTGGTAATACCTGAGCGTTATGGTGACGAGTCGAGGGGAATTTGGTAAGTACCGGTTACGTTCGTTACGTTATAAACAATGCTGGTAAAATCCAAGCATTTTCACCTACAAAGAAAAATAATTCGTTAAATTAACATATAAAAAGATTAAAATTTAAAAAAAATATTCAAAACTATGTTTATTCGGTCGATAAAACACGGGTGTTGGGAAAACCCGAGCGTTGTGGTCCGGGTGTTGCGGTAGCGAGTCGGTAAAACCTTGGCATTGATAAAACCCGAGTGTTGCGGTTCGGGTGTTGCGGCAATGAGTCGGTAAAACCTTGGCATTTGGTAAAACCCGAGTGTTGTGGGTCCTAGGCTTTGCGGCAATACGTCGACGCGAATTCGGTTGATTTCAGTTACGATACCCGAACTAAAACAAAAAAGTCAGTAAAACTTTGGTTTCGATTAAACTAGAGCGTTATTACTCTGGTCCGATCATGATGGTCGAGAAGTCAACCTTGAATATAGCTTCAAACATGTTATATTTACACAGGAGATCCTTTGAATTTAAAAAGAAATCTATAGTAATATAGTATCTCTAGTAATAACTAGTAAATTACCCGTGCGTTGCGCGGGGAAGTTGTCCGGTAAAACCCGATGGTAGTAGCGGAGAGTCAACGCGAATTCGGTGGATATTTGCTGCGTTTGTTATGGTATTGGAACTAAACCTAAAAAGTTCGTTAAATTAACATGTTTAAAATTAAAAAAAACAAAAAAAAAAAGTAGCGGTAAAACCGAGCTGTTGATGCCTGGACGCTGGTAAAACCCAACGGTGAGTCGATGTGAAGGTCAGTGTCGGTTATGTTCGTTACGGTTTAAGCAACGTTTGTAAAACCCGGGGTGTTGTCGGTCTTGGACGTTGAGGCAGTGAGTCTACGCGTATTCAGTTAGTTTTCGTCATGCCGGTTACGATTTCGGTTTCTTTCATTACGGTACCAAAACTAAAACAAAAGATATAATTAAAGTTGAGGTGGTCAAATAGGGTGCCGTCTGTCATTAAAATTGGGTGTTGGTAAAACCCGAGCGTTATCGGTCACGGTCATTGAGGCGGTGAGTCTACAGGAATTTGGTCGGTTTACGTCATGCTCATTACGATATTGGAATTAAAGCAAAAAAAAATTGTTTGGTTACATTTGCCACGATACCGACCTAAAGTGAAAAATATATAAAAAATGAGGTGGACCAATGGGGTGGCACGATCATTAAACCCAAGCCTTGTTCAAACCCGAGCATTGTCGATCCGGGGCGTTGAGTTGGTGAGAGTACGTGTCAGGACCGGACCTGGTGTTATAAACACAAACATAGATGGTTCATGCTTGCTCGTAGTCCATACTTAGCCGATTTCTTGAGGAGGTTGAGAAGATTCCAATGTTCCTTGCAAATATCTGACTCAACAGTACTCGAATTCGGTTGGTTAAAAAATGATGTTCAGTCGGTTACCATTACGTTCGTTAAGGTATTAAAACTTAAAACAAGAAAAAGAAATGATTGGATGAATGTGGTGCCACTTTGCCCAATCAAAGACTTGCGACACCAACATTCATCTTTACTATATATAGATAATTTGATTTGTTTTTTATTATTATTATTATTATGTGTTTGAAGGGAAGGAAAAAATAAAGCAAAAGTTCGGGTGAGTGACACAAGCATAGAGGGCTCAATGGCCCATGATGTAATTATAAAAAGAAAAATTAGGTTTTAATAATCCAAAATTCCAAATGCTGTGAAACAAGACTAATGGCTAAAGAATATGAGAAGAAGATGTTGGGAGAAAGAGAGATTTTATTATTCAGGTGTCCATTACAATAATATACAATAGAATATATGTATGTATATATATATATAGAGGGATGGGAAAACTTGGAGAATAAATCAGAATCTATTTAGGTGTTGATAACCGTATCAATAATTATTTATAATACCCCCTGGTTATGAGCTTCATACGTTTGGAGATCCTGTCTCGTTAAAAACCTTGCTATGAAAACCCAGTGGGACAAAAACAGAGCTAAAGGAAAAAGAGTGCAGCGAGTATTGTCTCCCCCTGATTTATATATCCGTTAAAATAGTAAATAGTATTGCTAGCTATATATGATTATTATTTTCTTTATTTATATTTATCATCATGTGTACGGCTAGGAGACATCGGAAGGGGTTAAAACATATGTTTCAGGTATGAAAGATATGCGTTTATATTTCACTAATCCATCAAAACAAGTTTTGTTAGTCCTATCATGTAGAGAAACACAACAGGGTATCAATACAATAGTATATGGTTACCCCCTGCGTCCCTTATTATATGTCATGGGACCCAAAACACACAAATTAAGAAATATCTTATCATTTTATTTTATGAGCTTTAAAATGACAATAATGTCCTCCAAGTTAATGACAATAATGAGCTTTAAAATGACAATAACTTAGTGAGTATGTAATAGTAAGGATAAAACTGAAAATTGAATTTATATGTATAGAAATGACATTTAAATTGGGACAACCAAAAATGGAAAGATGTACATTTAAAATGGGACGGAGGGAGTACAAGATAACATAATAGAAGTTTTCACGTGAAGATCATGCAACATTGTTCAACCTAACAATTCGCATGTCAAGGGACAAAAATACAAATGATTGGGTATAAAAGTTTTGAAACTTTCACAGAAGATTGATATTTACTATTTTAACAGATATATAAATCCGGGGGGGGGGGGGGGAGGGGATAATACACGCTGCACTCTTTTTCCCTTAACTATGGTTTTATCATACAGGGTTTTTCTCACAAGGTTTTTAAGCATCTCCAAGCTATGAAGTTGATAGCCAAAGAAGAATATTTTAAATAATTGTTTTAAAGAATTGATAATTGATGAGGAATCAAACTAATATTTAAATTAAATGTTAGTTTGTAAAAGAAATCGATGCTACGCTAATGAACATGACTTGATTACTTACAATCAAGAATTGATTTATGAAAATACTTTGATAAAATTTAAAATCTATGCATTTTTATATCACTGTAAATTAATAAACTATAAAGTATGATAAAGAAAAACAAGGTTGAAGATTGGAGTCGTACTCCCGTTGATGTTGAAATAAACGAGTGGGTAATTAAGTTCACGTATGACGTACCTTTTGTTGGCTGGACATTAAGATTTTAGTGTAAGCGAATGTAGAACAATCCGACTATTCGTACCCACAACTTTATGATATGGTATCCGACTTCAAAGCAATTTGTGTTGATAACGTGTTGTAAAACAAGTCTAATAGCAAGGAGATGTAGGAAGAAAGAGAGAGATTTTATTATTCAGGTGTCCATTACAATAATATACAATGATATATATATATATATATATATATAGGATAAGGATCCTAAGAGAACCATTAGCAAATTGTGAACTTTGAGAATCATTTTGGACCGCTAAAAAAACCCTCTAAAAAAATATTAAAAAAATTATAAAACAAACAAAACCGAAAATTTTAAAAAAGTAAAAAAATCAAAATTCTTATATTTCATTTCGGTTACATTAAAAAAACCGAAAATTTTTTTTCTTTTTAATTCGTATTATACCTATACACATATGTATACTTTCATTTAATCTCTAGTTACGTAATATACACATATGTACATTATTATTTACCTTAAATTATACATATGTGTATAGGAAAAAACATGTGTACATATTATACATATACATATAATAAAAAAAACCGATTTTTTTTCTTTTTAATTCGTATTATACCTATACACACATGTATACTTTTATTTAATCTCTAGTTATGTAATGTACACATATGTACATTATCATTTACCTTAAATTATACATATGTGTATTGAAAAAAAACATGTGTGTACATATATGTACATATCATACATATATGTATATGTATAATAAAGCTAAACCGAGAATTTTTTTTTTTACATCTTTTTTTTTTAAGAAACCGGGATGATAAATAAGAACTTTAGTTTTTTACTTTTTTTTATTTTTGTGTTTTTTTTTGTTTTATGATTTTTTTTATTTTTGGGTTTTTTATGGTTCAAAATGGTTCTCATAGTTTTCAATTCCCAAAAAGTTCTCACATGATCCTGATCCTATATATATATATATATATATATATATATATATATATATATATATAATGGCGGATCTTTATACGGGCCGAACCGGGGCGCGGCCCCATCATGTTTTTCGCTCGGTAGGGTCTTTTTTTCGAAAAAATCAAGGATATATATATATATATATATATATATATATATATATATATATATATATATATATATATATGTATGTTTTGAGTCCGGCCCAGCCAAGGTATTTGAGTTCGGCCCATCCATATTATTTGAGTCTGGGCCAGGCTTGAATTTTTATAAATGTAAAGTTTGTTTAAAGCCGAAGATCAGAAATGGTTTACGAAATAAACGGAAAGATAAAGAAAGGAAGGCTAAGAAATAAAACTCCATAAAACCAACCCTAAACCCAAATAAACTTTACAAAAAACTAAACATTAAGCCCAAAATCAAACCATAACATATGGTTAATGCTTGACCACAACAACAAATGGAGGTTCCATTGTGCGATGGCCGTTGTGTGAATTACTGACTTATAAGGTTCGGCACAGAAGTTAAAACAAAAGCTAAGAAGAAAGCAAGTGAATTTATGTAATCGTTTGGATATGAAATCGATTGACTAGTTGGGCACTGTCGTTGTTGCTGAGGCATGAGGTTCAGAGCTGGCTCATGTGGGAGTGAAATTGATTGATCGAAACAGCCAATAGAAGCAAGCATAGACCAATTTCACCATTTTGTATTTCTTTCAATTTAGTATGTTAGGGTTTGGAATTATCGTCTGACCCGACCTGAACCGAATTGCCGGCCCGATACTTAGAAGTAGGAAACAAAATATTTTATTGCCGTGGCTTTCGGCCCATCCATACTAAATGTTCAAGATCCTCCACTGTGTGTGTGTATATATATATATGGGTAGGATCTAGAAAGAACTCCTCTTAAAGAGAGAACTAGAGAACTAATAAAAATTATTTTTAACTTTTTTTTAAAAAATATTTTGTGATTTTTTTTCTTTCCTCCTAATAAGATGATATTGCTCCTTAAAAAAATAAAAAAAAATACCGTCGATGTAATGCATATGTGCACTAATGTTTATTACACATATACAATAGTGTTTTATTGCATATAATACAACACAATTGCGTTATACAATGCACACTACTGAATATATGCAAATACAACACTAATAATTGTACTCAAAACACACTATCGCATATACGTAATACAACACTAATGCACATATGAACTATATTGATTTTTTTGTATTTATGGATATAATATAACACTATTACACTAATACAATACAAAAAATTACATAAATGCTATTTAACACTATTGCACATATCAAAATACACACTAGTGAACATATGCAATAAAAAAGTTGATTTATTGCATATGTGCACTACAACGAGTTTTTTATTATTATTATTATTATTATTATTTAGATTGAATGGTAACAAAATATAAGAATAATGGCAAAAACAAAAATTCAAAAATATTTTTTTAATTAAATTAAAAATATTTCGTTATTAGTTCTCTACTTCTCTCTTTAAGGAGTTCTATCTTGATCCTCTCCCTATATATATGTTACCATTTTAAAAATTTTTGTTTTTGCCATTATTCTTATATTATGTTACCATTTACTCGAAAAATATAAAAAAATAAAAAAAAACTCGTTGTAGTGCACATATGCAATACATCGACTTTTTTTTATTGCATATGTGTACTAGTGTGTATTTTGATATGTGCAATAATGTTGAATAGCATATATGCAATTTTTTGTATTGTATTAGTGCAATAGTGTTATAGTATATACAAAAATACCAAAAAGACAATATAGTGCATATGTGCATTAGTATTGTATTACATATATGCGATAGTTTGTTTCGAATATAATTATTAGTGTTTGTATTTGCATATCTATATCTATATCTATATCTATATTATTACTTTATAATACATATAGGCGACTCTTTGTCTCCCTGCACTCTCACTCCTTAAGACGCCTTAATATTCAATGCCCATTAAGGTCTCTGGCGTATTATCAATATTTTCCGGCAAACTGTTACCCTATCACGTTAACTACCCGTTAATGTCATCAGTTGAAACTCTAGGTCAATTGAAGATGTTGTATCTTCAATCATCGGCCCCCCTTACAAAGCAACCTTATAACCACAACTCCTTCCCTCCTTCAATAACCAATGTTCCTTCTATGCCCACAACCAATGAATGATTATTTTCTCATGTTTCAAAAAAACGTTACAAATCATGTTTGCCTACCTTCAATTGCAATCAACGCTATGGTGAAATCCTTTTAATTCATGTAAGTTTCTTTGTAATATTTGAAAGATAGAATCCTTTTAATTGTTACTTTCTATCTTCTTTAAACACATGAACACGAAATCCTAGTTGTTCATAAAGAGGTTGTTGCAAGAGGTATGTATATTCTTTGTAATATTTGAAAAACGACTCCTTTTAATTGTTACTTTCTATCTTCTTTCAATTGATGTCAAAATATAAACATGAGGTGCTATCAGAAGGTGAACATAAACTTGCTTTATTGTTTGTCTTGTGAGGCATATTGCAAGGAGCGGTGTTCTTGGTTATGTTTTGTGCTAACCGAATCCGGTTTTGGGTTTGGTGTGGTTCTGATATTTTTTTTTGTTTCTCATCTTGGCTTAAAAATTTGGATTGAAAAGCATGGCCAAAAGTAGTAAATTTGAGGCTGAAACTTTGGGGCTAATCTTTTTTTTAATAGCTAATGTAATATATTGCTACATATTTGGACCTAAATATTCGGTTCAGTTGTCTTTTCTGTTTTGTTTTTGGTCATAGCAAACCCAAAACTGAGCCGGATATCAGTTTTTGAAAAAAATAAAATAAAACCAAATTGACAGTTTTATTATTGGTTCGCTTATATAATATATAAGTTTGATCACGTCGATTATTCTGGTTATTTCATTTTCCTGCACACCTCCTACGCGTAGGTATATAGGAATATTATTAACAAGTATTATGATCTTAAAAGCATCTATATGTGTTCTGATTAAGATCTATGTATTTTAGAACACTTTTTGGACATTTTCTTTTAAATTTTAGTAAATCTTTAGTCTGTCAAGTATGATAACAAAACTTTTATTATACAGTTGCAGTAACTTTGATCACTTATTGCATGTCCTTCAGTGCAAAAAAATTACTTGTGTTGAAGATTTCTCATCTTTGGAGTTAAACATGTAAGTCAGATTGATTAATATAGTATTACATGGCTCATTTGTGTGGTGGTTATTTATATGTTCATAATTTATTTGTTTTACAATTACAGAGAGAGAGAGAGATTACTGAAGCATTGAGTAACAGGTCTGATCCAAGTTAATGTTGAAAACTTCTAATGGTTGTGTCTTGTAAATATTTTTGTTTGTTTTTTGTATCTCTGACTTAAATCTGAATTCTCATTATCTGCAAGTGAAATGGCCTGTTTGTCTTAGTTAGGTGAGGCTAACAGATTAACAAGACAGAACATGTGATTATTATATTACTAGCTGAATGACTTTATGCTCATAAAAAATTGGGTTTTTTAAATCGGGCTGCAGTATTGGAAGACACTAGGCAGTGCCTTTGTTGGCTCAACTATACGCAAGGCTGTAATATCTATGGCTATTGAAGTCTTAAGCCTAACCAGGTGCACTATTATAATAATAAATGTTCACATAATCAAACTTTAAAGTCAACAATCTAACATAAAGTCTTCTTTTTAAAGAATATTGTGTGTTTTGTTTGTCCAAGTGCCCTGAGTTGACTTATGATAGTAAAGCAAACTGTTTTAACTTTCATATCGATTACATTATTGTTACTCGAAATGGCGTTGGCGATTGATTAATATTTATTTTGAACAATTTAAAATAGCAAGCACCTTTAGGGATTTCATAATATATGTCATGTCTCTATAGGATTATTATGCCTTTGGATAGCCTTAGTACGTAAAGATACAAAGCAGATTTTTATTGTATATGCTTTTGGATAACAAATGCTTTTGTTTGGGTTTAAGAACAAAAGATAACAGAAGATGCTAGCAGATATGCTGGGCAAGACATTGCAACACGAAGATATGCCAGTGAGGTGTTTCAGGTTAGTTTTTTATTTGTTTATTTATTAACCATTAAATACAACTGAATATTTATCAATTAACTTTTGTATTGTATGGGAGAAGTCTGAAGGCAGCAAGTGCTTCCATTGCTGAAATGGAGTAGAGAGTGGTTATTAACATGCCCTTTTTATTCTTGTGACAAGAAATTTTTTTTTTGATACACTGAATTATAGTACTCTAATTGTTGTTTCTGCAGGGATTTTAGTACACGAATCATCAACAAGCTATAGAATGGGCTAGCTGGGAGGCCTGTGAGCGGTGAGGATAGCATATGTGTAGGTTTGTTTAAAGTTTGAACGAATTGCAGTTCAAAAAAGGCCAAACTGAAGCTCATGAGAGGGTTGCAGTTGAGGCAAAGGAGAGATTAGAACAATTTGATGACGTGGCTAGAAAGAGAGGCGTTGCTTCTAAGTTTTAATCGTGTAATTTTTAATTTATGTAGGACTAACGAAATTATTCTGTAATAGTTGACAGTTGTCACCGAGGATAAAGAAGTTTTTTGGTGAATAAAGTTTAAATTTTTTTAAGTATGTCCATCTAATGTGTCTAAGGGTGTTCAACAATCCAACACGAATAAATGTATGAAGATTAATAATCGTAGGAACTGTATTTGTGCACTTATTGGACGCATCTATGAAAAATGTACTATACAATAAATCATGAGTTACCGATTCCGATTTGATTCTGGTCATTTTTTCCGCTGCATGAAATTAGCCTCTGCTTTCTATAAAGGAAAAGAGGATTGAATTTTTCAGTTTATTTGTTTTTGATTGAATTGTTTTTTATTTGGGATTACTGCAATAAACTGTTGTTCTATCAAAAATTTCCAGAATCTCAGAGATTTAAAATCCGGAAATTGATAACACACGTTTATTGCTGTGATTTTTTTTCCATATTTTATTTGAGTTGTTTCAACACAAAAAACAAAACAAAAATTAAAAGTTACCGAGAAAAAAAAAGTGATTCTTAAATCTCTTTGTCTTTTGGTTTATGCTTATTAGTTTTTGAGCTTATGGTTTATTTTCTTTTGAGATAGTCATAAACAAATTTAAAATGTTAACTGGTTTTGTTAATTAGTATTTTTTTTTTTCTCTTTTTTGCTTCTGAAAAATTATTGTTGCTACTAGGGGAGCCTTCTATCTGATTACACATCTGTGGAACATCTTAAAGTAAGTTAAAAACCGGCTGTAGCTGTTGACGTTAACTAGAACTCTTGCGTTTACATGTGATTTCTGGGCGCCTCCTAGTTAGATCGTTCTATCTCTTTGTCTTATTATTAATTATTTGTTTCTTATCTGCCTTCTCTTTATGTTTACATCTATGAATGATTCTGGTACTGAAACTTTAATTAGTAAAATGGATACTAGTAATCCCTTATATTCGCATGCAAGTGATTCAAGTTGTTTAACAATAGTAAGTATTAAACTAAAAGGCACTGAAAATTACACTGTTTGGGCAAATTCTTTTCAAATAGCCTTACAAGCAAAAAATAAAATTGGCTTTATAGATGGTTCTTGCAAAAAACCCACTGAAAATGAAATTTTAGCCTCTCAATGGGATAGGTGTAATTCGGTTGTTCTTACTTGGATTCTAAACTCTATTTGTGAGGAACTATATGTGGGTCAAGTTTACTCTAAATTTGCTTCGGAAGTGTGGAATGATTTAAAAGAAACCTATGACAAAGTTGATGGATCTGTAGTGTTTGGTCTATATCAAAAAATTAATTCCATAACTCAAAATGGTAGCATCGTGTCTGATTATTATCATAAATTGAACACTATGTGGAAGCAGTTTGATGCCATGGTGCAATTACCGTCATGTACTTGTAATGCCTCAAAAGAGTTTAACGATTTTTCTCAACTAATAAAATTAATGCAGTTTTTAATGAGTCTTGACAATGTTTACCAACCTGTAAGGACAAGTCTTCTAACTCGTGATCCACTTCCTTCAATTAAAACCACTTTCTCAATTGTTTTTAGAGAGGAATCACACAGAAATGAGAACACTCCTTATAAGGGAGCAAATGTTGGTTTTGTTTCCAAATCTAATCAAGTTTAAGAAAACAAAAAAAGGTTTAATAGAGGTCCTAATCAAAACCTTAAATGCACCCATTGTCACAAATTGGGACACACTATTGAAAGATGTTATGAACTTGTCGGGTACCCTCAAGGTTATAAGTCTAAATCTGGGCAAGGGAATAGTCATGGGAACTATCCTAATAAGTCTCAATCTGATATATCTGAAAACTCTTCTACTATTACCACTCCTGTTCTTACGTCTGAGCAGATTACTCAACTTTTGGGTTTACTAAAAGGAAAAAACGATCAAGAACCTCAAAATGCTAACTTTGGAGGTAATTCTATAGGATTTCTTTCTTCTCATGTTTTTAGTAAATATGTTTTTGGATTTGCTAGTTGTCCTTCCAATTTTCCTTCAGGGTGGGTTGTTGATTCTGGGGCAAATCAACATATGGTAATGTCCGAAAAGGGGCTAATAGATCTCGTTGATGTGTCTGACTTTAATATCTCTGTCAAACACCCGAATGGTACAAATGCTAAAGTTACTAAAATTGGTCGTTTAAAATTAGTTGAAGGGGTCATTTTATCAGATATATTTGTTATCCCAGAATATCATGTGAATTTGATGTCTGTTTATAGACTTGCTAGTGAAAATAAGTTACGTGTTTCATTTGATGAACATACTTGTTATCTTCAGGATTTGCACACAAAGAAAGTCCTTGTGACTAGTAATCAAATTGATGGTTTATATTTCTGTGGTGATCCTTCTAAACCTGTTAAGGTGTGTTTTAATAGTCATGATGTTATTAACCTGTGGCATTCTAGGCTAGGACACCCTTCAAACCAAGTGTTAAATGTTTTAAAAAACAAATTGAATATAAAAACAATGAACGAACTTTTTCCGTGTGAGGTATGTCACAAGGCCAAACAACATAGAGAACATTTCCCATTAAGTGACCACAAGTCTTTGTATGTGGGAGAACTAGTTCACTTAGATGTTTGGGGTCCGTATAAAATCAAAAGCTATGATGGATATAGGTTCTTTCTGACTGTTGTGGACGATTTTTCAAGGTGTGTATGGATTTTTTTTGTTAAAACACAAAGATGAAGTCTTATACAACATTCAAAGTTTCTGTAACTTAGTGAAAACGCAGTTTAATAAACCGGTAAAAGCTTTCCGAAGTGATAACGGGTTTGAATTTGTTAATCACCAAATGTCTTATTTTACGAGAGAGAATGGCATTGTTCATCAAACCACATGTACACATAGTCCACAACAGAATGGAATTGTTGAGAGAAAACATAAACACTTATTAAACATTGCTAGAACTCTTTTATTTCAAAGGGGCATACCTCTTAGGTTCTGGTCTGAATGTGTGCTTACCGCTGCTTATTTAATCAACAGGACTCCCTCTTCCATTCTCGATGGCAAATCACCCTATGAACTCATGTTTGGATTTCAACCCTCTCTTAATCACCTTAAAACGTTCGGTTGTCTTTGTTTTAGTACTATTTTAAATAACACTGATAAATTTGGGAATCATGCTGAGAAATGTGTTCTTTTAGGGTATTCTTCTTTTAAAAAAGGGTACAAATTATGAAGTCTTGATAAAAAAAGATTATTTTCTCCAGAGATGTAAAATTTTATGAAAATATTTTTCCTTTCAAAGATAATAAATCTTTAGATGAAGATTCTTCAGATAACTACCTTCTTTTAAATGCTTTAAATTTTTTTAACCTCTTTGAGTCTAGTCAATCCGACGTTTCTAATGGTGAAATACCCAATGATGAGGAGAGGGATCCTAGTGAGGTAGCTAGTACTGATCAGCAGCCTGGTGCCCAGTCTCCAAACCCTGATGGCGAGGCTATTCTACAGCAGCCACATGGGATAATTGAAGGTATGAGTGAGGCTGACAACACTAGAACTACCAATGCCAATACCGGCTCTCCTGAGGGAAATAATAATCCTAGCATACCTGTCAGAAGGTCTACTAGGAACTCTTCAATACCAAAAAGCCTACATGATTTTATTATTGAAGGGAAAGTAAAATATGGGATGGAAAAAGTAGTTAATTACTCGAACTTATCCTTTGAAAATCAATGTTTTGCGTCCTGCTTAAATAAATCTATTGAACCAAAAACCTTTTATGAAGCAAAAAATGATAATAACTGGGTGAATGCCATGAATGAAGAGATGGAAGCCTTAAATAGGAACAACACATGGACACTTGTTGACTTACCTAAAGGTAGGAAGCCCATAGGTTGTAAATGGGTATACAAAATCAAATATAAATCTAGAGGGGAAATTGAAAGGTTTAAAGCCAGACTTGTTGCTAAAGGATATAGTAAAAAAGAAGGTGTTGATTTTGATGAAACCTTCTCTCCTATAGTAAAGATGGTTACTGCTAGGACTGTCATTAGTCTTGCAGTTGAAAAAGATTGGCCACTCTTTCAACTTGATATTAACAATGTTTTTCTATATGGTAATCTAATGAGGAAGTCTATATGTGTTTACCAGAAGGTTTCTTCTCCCTACATGAAACAAAAGTTTGTAAGTTAAATAATTCTGTATATGGTCTAAAACAAGCTCCTAGAATGTGGAATGAAAAATTGGTAGGTACTTTGACCGAATTTGGCTTTGTCCAAAGCATGTGTGACTATTCTTTATTTGTCAAAAGTACTGAAATCTCTCTTGTAATACTTCTTGTCTATGTGGATGATATTGTCATTACTGGAAATGATGTGACCGAAATAAACAAAGTCAAGCAGTTGTTAAATTCAAAATTCTTAATTAAAGATTTAGGTTTGCTAAAGTATTTTCTTGGAATAGAAGTATTAAGATCTGAAAGGGTATTTGTTTGTCACAAAGGAAGTATTGTCTTAAACTTCTTGCTGAATTTGGCCTTAGTGGGTCCAAACCTGTTAACACCCCTATCGAGCAACATCATGTTGTTACGAACTTTTGTAAAAAAGATGAATCTATTTTGAAAAATGTTACAGGGTTTCAAAAATTTGTGGGAAAGTTAATTTACTTGTCGCACACACGCCCAGATATATCCTATGCGGTGCAATTTCTAGGTCAATATATGCATAAACCCACAAATTCTCACCTACAACTTGCCTTTCGCTTACTTCGATATTTAAAAAAATCTCCTGGCATAGGTATTCTGTTTAGCAAAGGCTCAGGTCTCAATATCCGAGCCTATGCTGACTCTGCCTAGGGTAAATGTCTTGAAACTCAACGGTCTATCACAGGTTATTGTATTTTTTTGGGACAGTCATTGGTTTCATGGAAAAGAAAAACAAGAAATTGTATCTAGATCCTCTGCTGAGGTTGAATATAGATCCATGTGCGCTGCTACCGGTGAGATTGTATGGCTGAAAAATTTGTTAAAGGAACTACATGTTCAAATTAGTATACCCGTGGAGTTATTCTGTGACAACAATGCTGCTATTTCTATCGCTGCCAACCCTGTGTTTCATGATAGGACGAAACACTTTGAGATAGATCTGTTTTCTCTTCGTGAAAAAATCTCTACCGGTCTCATCAAAACTATGACTGTGGACTCCAGTAAACAACTTGCGGACGTGTTCACTAAAGGTCTGTTAGCTCGGCAACATGATTTTTTGATTAGTAAATTATCTATGTATAACATATTTGGATTATCAAATTGAGGGGGGGGGGGCGTTAAGATATAGGTATATATTTTCAATTTATAATCCTTGTTCATTTTATCTAATCTCGTGTTTGTTTTATTCTTTTGTATGGGCTATTTCCCTATTGCTTATGGGCTGGAGTTTTTGGGCTTACAAGACCTATTTTGGTTCTAAGTTCATCTATGTATCTTAGGAAGGGAGCGTATGTTTCACAACTGGCACTCCAGATTCTTTGCTCCTTATTTTGGCATCTCACGTTGATTACTCAAGCTCCTTCCATGACTGCTCCATATAAATTGAAGCTGCTCCTTGTCCTCAAAGAAATAAAAAAGAGTAGCAGTCATCTTCTCAAATACATTGGTTTTATTTATCTAGGGTTTAAACCCCATCTCTTCTATTACTCTGTTTTGTATTCTTATCTTCACTTCAAGTAATGTATTTGTTCAAAACAGAGATTCTGGTTTTGTTTGATTTATATCAAAATATTTCTGGTTAAAATTGTTTGTTTGAAGATATCGGATATCACATAATGTGTATTGTATAATGCAATTGTGTTGTATAAGGCAATTGTGTTGTATTATATGCAATAAAACACTATCGTATATATGCAATACATATTAGTGCACATATGCACTACATCGCCGGTTTTTTTTATGAACAATATCATCTTATTAGAAGGAGAAAAGAAAAAAAAATCGCAAATTATTTTTTTAAAAAAAGTTAAAAATAGTTTTTATTAGTTCTCTCTTTAAGAAAGTTCTCTCTAGATCCCACCCTTATATATATATACTAGTTTTAGAGCCTGTGTTACACACGGGATAACTCAAATTATAAAATTATAACTAAACAAATAATTACATGGCGTATATAAAAAAAATGTATTACATCTATGCTTGTATCTATACAATGTGTACATAAATTGATTTTATTTATATCACAAAATGGTTTTTTTAAATAAACTTAATAAAAAAATGTCCGTGCAAAATCTTCCCTGAGAATGCTTTTTTCTATTGAAAAATTCATTCTCGGTGTCATATATGTATAATTGAAAGAATTTTGGTTATGAACTAATTTCGAAAATAAGACTTCTCATACGATAGTACTTCTAACCACTCAGCCTAAATACAAAAGAGTCGTTACCTTTATTGATATATTTATCAATTTACCACCCATCAAAAGAAAGTAGGATATTAAATTGTAACAATAGATGTTCTTCAAAAACTATGTTTTTCTGAGCTATACCATAAAAAAGATTTTGATAAGTTTCAGAGCGCTTCTCGACTTTGTCATAATGACAACATATTAACCCATTCAATTTTGTGAATATTTTGTTTCATTTGAGCATAATTTTGCATGACATGCTTCCCATACAACGTTCTGATCACCATTGAAGGAAAAATTAATGTTGAAATAAATATTTAAAATTTGATAAAAGTTAGAAGCATTGATAGGCATGGGGGTGGCATGTCGAAAGTGTTCGCAATCTTTTCTTAAGTTTTAATAGTTGAGGGAAAAATAGTCAATTTGCCAAATCCCGAACCTTTTGATTATTTCAAAAAATGCCCTTAAAAATAAACTTGAAACCCGAATCATGTTTAAAATTCTAACTTCCATACTTTTGACATTTTAAAGTCAACACTTTGAACCCATAACAAATTTGACGATAAATCTATTTTGCATTCTCAAACTTTTAAAAATACTCAAAATTTTCATTTTTGACCCGTAACAAAATTTGACCTAAATGTAGTTAATTTGTACCAAACAATCTATTTACCAACTTTTGACCCATAAAATCAAATTTAACTTCCACAAAAAACCCAAAACAATTTTCATTTAAGAAACATGATTTGTTGTTGATTTTTGGAATTCACCAAGTATTTTAAAATATATAGTAAAATAATATGTTAATATTTATATTTATAAAAATATATAGATATTATATAAATATAGTGTAAAAGGAAAGTGAATAATTATTGATTTATTACGTATATTAGGGTATATTAGTTTTGGAGGGAAAAAATTGTAAGAATTAACCAAAATATGACAAGTGTCTCTATTTATTTTACTTTATTAGAATATATATATATATATATATATATATATATATATATGGGATGGAGAAACTTGGAGAATAAGCTAGAGCCTATTTTAGATGTTGATAATCATAATTAAATATAAGGGTTAGGTTATAATAGGAAGTATAGTTTTTGTAGGAAGGATAAAAAGTAATCTTGTCCATTGATTTTGAACATGAAGGGTTGAGATTAGTTTAGAGGGAAATCAAGTGTGAACATAAGGGGAAGGGTATAAAAGGAATAACATATTTGTTGACTTTTTCTCTCCACATGCAAGGAACATGCCAAATTCCCCCATCATTTTTAAACGTCCATAACTTTTTTTTACGATGTTTTTATTGAAAAACAAATTCACCATAATAACGAATGTCTTTTTATCTTTTATATGAGTACCATATTGTTATATAAAAATTAAAAAAAATTAATGGGTTTTTTACAAATTGTGTTTTATAAAATTGTGTTATACAATAGTATTTTTCATTGTGTTTTTTTTTTTCATTGTGTTTTTTCCATTGTGTCAAACAATTGTGTTTTTATCATTGTGTTTTTTACATTGTATTTTTCATAGTGTTTTTTTCGGTGACTTTTTTTCGGTGAATTTTTCGGAGATTTTTCCGGCGAAATTTCTCGGGGATTGTTTTCTGGTGACTTTCCGAGACCTTTTCCGGTGAAATTTTCAAGCAAAAGTTCCATAGACTTTTCCGGATAGGTGGTGGCGGTGGGCGGTGGTGGTTGTAGGAGATGAGTGAGGATGTAAGCGGGTTTTATGTAAGTGGGTTTTTGAAATTAATGTAAGTGGGTTTTGAGATTAAAGAAAGTGAGTTTTGATATTAAAGTGTTAGACTAAAATACTCTCCTTCCTAGCCTTCTTAGGAAAATCAAACTTCTTATTTGATCCTAACCCTTATTTATAAAACCAAACTATTAACTATTAGCCAACATTAATCTCAACTATCACTTTGACCGGTGACAGTCCCACCATCACTTTTATTACTAATAAAATAATCCTAGTCTAATGAAATATTAACTCCGTTAGTCATGTTATTTTAAGTTAATGTGAAATAGCCGAACTACCCACACTAACAAATAAACAAATAAATAATATTAATAACGATAACAAGGAGAACAAACCACCCTCATCAATCATCTCCTTCGACTTAACTCCACCGGAAAATGGGGACCTCCGGTAACCACCATCGGACCTAACTTCATCGGAAAATGGGGAACTCCGGTAACCACCATCGAACCTGCAACTATGCTAAATCAACGAATAATCACACGTACAAAGGGTTTTGATGACCCAAATAGCAAGACCTCGTTGTTCCGTCAGCATGACCACTCAGCTGGAAGAAGCGATTACTCCGATCCAAAATCAAGAAACATCTCAGCTCAAATCAATGGATCCCCAATTTAGATCTCACCAAGGTCCTATTATTCTCTCACATTTTTATTCATTTATTTATTTAATAAGAGTGACTATGTACAATATTCAAACTTAATGTTGATATTCTTATATGATAAGTTTGTTTCAAATAGCCATTAGAAAAGCCATATGTTTGACCTCAGCAGCCAGACGCCTGTGCGATACAGCGGTGTACTCGCAAAAGCAACCGGTGTTAGTATGTTTGTAACCTCACAATGGTACGTGCGTATCTTAGCGTTTGTAACCTCACAATGGTACGTGCCATATGTTCCGATACCATTAGCCGAACCTGCCTGACACGTTGTGTTAATAACCGGTAATCGCGCAACATGTTATTTTTTAAAAATTAATAAACTATAGCAATACCATACTCAAATTAAAGAGAATAAAATGCTTGTTTTTATGGTGTAATTTTTTAGAAAAAATATTAACGTGTGAAAAAGTTATGGCCGTTAAAAAGTCATTGGGTTGTTTGTTTAAAATGAGGGGGAAGATATGTAACTATTTAATAAATTAACAAAATTTGATTGAAGTTGAAGGATCATTATTGTAAATTATTTTTGAATGAGTAAGAGCATTCTTATCCCCTCCATCATCTTTATCCCTATAATTTAACAAAAAATCACTACTTTTTAAAATTTACCTTTCATTTTAGAAAACACCTCACATCCTATCCTCTAAATCTATCTCTATATTATTTTTTTATTAATTTTTCTCTTTCTACTCACTTACAATATTAACTACTTGCTATTTTGTCATATTATATTCTTCTTTTAAAAAGTTTCTAAATATTTAGAAAAATCGAATTAAACATAAAACGAACCAAAGCTCGGCTCAAACTCGTGAAGTATTCTTAACCAAACATTATAATCAATATATGGGTTTAAAATGATATAAGCTATCTATTTATAATTTATAGTAGTCTAAATTTCCATTTATACACTATATGACTGATAAAAAAATATGGAAGTTATATACAAGTGAAAATGGCAACTGACTATGTTTTAACGATAAAAAAAAGGAAAAACAAGTTTGACCATTGAACATCTAGAGAAGCATTACAAAAGCATTAATCAGTCAAACAAAAAGATTAACAAAAGCAATAAATTGTTGGTCGGGCCGGGTCGTATCCGTTGCACACTCCTAACACATTACAAGCAAATGACCCAAATAGATGCAAATTAAAACAAAAGTTGAGCTAATAAGTTATGTTCTTACATAAATAATTCTAATGATCATCACATAGCATGCTTCTAACTCAAACCAATAACATTCACGAAATAATAAAATATAACGCGATATCGTTTATTGTTGAGAATAGAGTAGCCATTGATGTTCAACTAGATCTTCTTGAAGTTGATGATGAGCCGAGTTATCTCTAATACGAAGATGACGTTCAATGAAGTCCATAAACTCACATGTATGAGTGCGCGACAATTCAGGGAGATCATCATCAAGTTGATCATACTCCATATTAAGATCGTCACCATCATCACGTTCATCTTCAATGATCATATTATGAAGAATAACACATGCTTTCATTATATTTGTTAGCACACTCACTTTGAACATTCGTGAAGGTCCTCGAATGATTGCAAATCGTTGTTGAAGTACTCCAAACGCTCGCTCGACATCTTTTCTTACAGATTCTTGTGCTTTTGCGAAATGTTTGTGCTTGTTCCCTCTTGGTGCTGGAATCGTCTTTACAAAAGTTTGCCACTTAGGATAAATGCCATCTGCAAGGTAATACCCCATAGTATAGTCGTTGCCATTAACTGTGTAATTGACTGGAGGAGCACGCCCTTGCGCAAGTTCCGTGAAAATGAAAGACCTCTCTAGCACGTTAATGTCGTTATGTGAACCGGGCATGCCAAAATATGCATGCCATATCCAGAGATCATATGAGGCAACCGCCTCTAAAATAATAGTAGGTTCACGAATGTGGCCAGAGTACATACCTTTCCAAGCTGTGGGACAATTTTTCCACTTCCAATGCATGCAGTCGATGCTTCCGAGCATTCCAGGGAATCCTCGTTGATCCGCAACAGCAAGCAATCGAGTAATATCATTGGTGTTTGGTGAACGTAGATATTCAGTTGAAAAGATATTTACTATCGTCTCACAGAATTTTTTGAGGCTCTCCATTGCGGTGCTCTCACCAATGCTTATGTATTCGTCCATAAAATCTGCGGTAAGCCCATATGCCATTATTCTAAGTGCTGCAGTTATCTTTTGCATACAAGATAAACCGAGTCTTCCGACATTATCTCTTCTTTGGACAAAGTATGGCTCGTGAGTCACTACCTCATTTAAAATACGGAGAAATAAAGGACGACGCATACGAAATCTTCGTCGAAATAGATCTGCAGGATATATGGGATTTTCTGCAAAATAATCACGATATAGACGCTGATGTCCCTGAATATGATTACGCCGAATAAACCTACGACGCTTGCGAATACATTGTCCTTTGCCATCTTCGTTAAGATTAACATCACTATCATCTTCAGAAGACATGTATGTCAACAATTTGCGAAAGAATGTATGAGGCATGTTATCAAACATGCAATTAACTCAACCTATCAAAATACACATAAATTTTTATCAACGGTAAAGATGAAATATGTAGGAACAGTTATATAGCTTTTTATTTGTAATTCACAAATAAAGAATAAACAAAACCAATTTAATGTTATTTTAATTTGTAGTTCACAAATAAAGAATAAAAAAATCTACTGTTCGTTAGTATATTATGTTTCAGTACTATTGTAAGTTTCGATTAGCCTACTGTCCGTTATTAATATATGTTGTTTTTAGCTGCTAATATGTCCGTTGGTAATATATGTTGCGTTAGCTGCTGCGTTTTCCTATTAGTTACTTCCCCTGTTCATGCTTGGATACCGTTTGTGTTTGAATCTGTTTTTGGTATGGTAAAATGGATACACAACATTTTTTTTGCAGATCCATGCTAGAAAGGACATTTAAAGGAAAAGAAATAACAGCAGCAACATATGGGACCGAAATTCACTTCTGGATAATAAAGAAATAACATCCAATAAATCTATATAAATCAAACTCTTTTTGAAAACAAAAATTGAAAATTTTATTAGTTTTGTATACGAAATACGGCAATCACTCAATAAATTCTACAAATTAAGCTTATAAATGATGTGATTTCACCTATCTAACGTTGGATAAAGGCCCCAATTTTTCCTACGCTTTAGGCCTCTAAAATGGTTGGGCCGCCACTGATCGCCCCGCAATGCGGGTGGGCATTTTACTAGTTCTAATTATTCTAGACTTGTTAATTTTCAATACCTAGACTGCTGATGATTGTTATAGAGATTACCTCCAATGCCCTAATTTTATGTTCTATCAACATCTACCATAATTTGACATTCAATCGTAGTTCAGTTCCTTATTTTGTTGATTCATAAAGTGGTGGTGTATCCCTTCAGCAACAACACAAAAGGAACCTACTAATTAGGTGCCTTAAAACTGGTAGTTTGTAGAAGATGCACTCTTAATAATTTATAAAACTAGTTGTCTTAGCTTTGGTGTTCCTAATTTTGGATGAATGAAGGTGAATTCATGAAAATAGTTGTAATCTTACAATAAACATAATGAAATTGAGAGATGAAGATAGAGAGGTACGTGTTGCAGCTTGTATCGATTAACACATGGACACCGATTGCTTCGATTCAACCCATAACTCTTTGATTTTAGAGAGGGCTGAGGAACCCTATAAAGATGAGTGGGAGAAAGTGACAAGGGCGGGTGAAAGTACAGTATAGTTGAGATGGAGAGTGTACAGTAGCTTTTCATAAATAAAAAGCTACTGTAGCAAATTTCTATTATTTAGAGTCAGGGAATGTAAATAGAGGATAGGATGGAGTGAATATTTGAAAGATTTTTTTAAATTATAAAGATAGGCGGTGTTTTGAGGGATTGAATGGGAATGCTCTAAGAGCATTCTCATCCCCCTTATATTATGTGAGATGTGTTTTTATAATTTAGAGAGTGATTCAGGATGTTGTGAGTGAAGAGTTTTTATATTTTAGAAAAAGTAATGATTTTTCTGTATATTTGAAAAGTTACTGTTCATCCCTATAATTTTTTAATATATTTTGAAAGTGATTGTGAGTGAAGTAAAGAGAAAAGGTAATGATAAAAGGTATAAAAAGTATTATTTAATTGAAATGAAGAGAAAAAATAAAGTGAGTTTTAGTGTAATTTTTGGTTTAAAGATAGGGGATAGGATGAGTATGCTCTAAAAACTATTTTACCCCTACAATCTTAAAATTTTATGCATTATTACTTGTACAATATGCAACAAGAGTGACACCTCTTAAAATTTAAGAGGTCCCTCACTCCTATATTATATATAGTATAGATATAGATATAGATATAGATATAAAATAGTAAACAATAATTATAGTTTTTGGTTGGTTTGTTTCCAGATGATGCAATTTAGAATTTGATATTGAAGCTCCATGGTTCACGCCTTGTAAGAGATTATGTGCTGCTTATATAGGCTGTAGTGCCTTGAGAGAAGTTGCTGCTGCAACATATTTTACAAACTACAACTAAAGGTGTGTGTCTCATCATGGATTAATGACTTAGTTTTGTTTGGTACATTTGTAATATCTTTAACTGAAACCATATGATATGTTGTTATTGAAGATGGGCAAACAAAGATACTTTATGTTCCACGAGCGGAGGACAAGAATTGCCACTTGCGAATGCTGATACATCGCGTATGGATGATTTAATTGCAAACTCCATGAACATTTTAGAGCCCGCTCCTGTTGATGCTGATGGAATGATCGTCAAGATGGTCAGTGCGTGCTCATTTTGTCGATATTTAATCTTGAAAAGAGTTTTATGTTATATGTGAAATCATTAACTCTTTATGATCAAAATTTAATCTGTGTTTATTGCAGTTATGCCGCTGGCAAATGATCCTGTTGACCTGCTTCTGTTACCTGGTAATTTCTCCCAACTAAGATTAAGTGATTGATTCATTGTTTGGAATTAAAGATTTATCTCATGACTTTTATAAAGGACTTGCATTTGATAAAACCGGAAGGCGATTGGGACGTGGTGGAGGGTAAGTTCTAGTTTTTTCCATAGGTCTTTTTATACCAATTTAGTGCATGAGCCATAAGGGCATTTTGGTCTTTTTAAACTACCTTAATTAATCCTCATTAGGTATTTTTTATAAATAGATACTTTGACTCATTCCTATCAAAGTACCGAGAACTTGCAACACAAAGAAACTGGAAGCAGCCGCTTCTAGGTAAGTAAACAAACAGGAATTTTATTTTGTTATCTGACATTGAATTCTTTATGCAGTTGCGGTATCTTGTTCGGTTCAAATATTAGAAGATGGTGTCATACCTCTCACTCCAAGTGATGTTAACATACATGCTCTGGTTTCTCCTTATCACCTCCACAGCCCAACAAATTATTACTTGAGACATGTTTGCTGGAATTGTTATGAAACAATGCTGTAATTCCATCATCAAACCAGATTTGTTTGATCCCATGTTTGCATCTCAAATGTGGAATATGTTTCTATGTTTGACTTGAAGTCACTTTTGACCATAAAAGTCAAAATATGCTGTACATTATGAGGTTGTTTCCTTTCAATCTGCAACTTTCTGATGGAATTTAGTCATTTACAACTGTAAACTTTGGTTCCAAATGTTTGTTGCGTTTTGTTCGACATGGTATAATTTTGACTATTATTGCCATAGGAAGAACTAAAAAAATTATTGCTGCATTAATCTTTCATAATCATATTAATTTTGACTTTCTTAAATATTCACATATGTTCTTGCGCATTATAAGGTGGTTTTGCTTCTTTCAGTTAACTTTTTCCTAATCATCTAATTTGTTTGGTTGTTTGTCTCATTTTGGTTGAACAAAATGGTATGCATTTCTTTGTGGTTACATGGCAATTTTGATTTTTATTGCCAAATTTTATTGGTCAAAGGGTTGAAATAATACGAACTAGTGTCCTAATTAAATACCAAGTTTGACCCTGAAAACAAAATTATGGCATTGATTGCGGAAGGGGCAAGTGATGTGAAAACATGCTATATTATAACGATCCATTCAGAGCTTAAAATACAACTATTGATGCATGAGGTACAAGTGGTTACAGCAAAAATTGTACAGTTTTGTGTGAAGAAATGATTCATCTTCAATGTGCTCTTTGAACAGCAGTCTTGAACAGAAGAACATAAGTCTTGTGATCCATTGAGAAATACATAAATCCACCAACCGAATGTGTCACAAATGATCCAAAACTTGATCCCACAATACAATGCCATGCTGGTCCATAAACCCCATCAAACTCCTGCACACACAACCATTAATGAATGTTAATTTGACCAACCTACCAAATCACATTAATTGTAAAGGGCTTATGCATATCAAAAAGGGTTACCTTTTTTAGTGTGAAAGCTAGTGTTTTAGCAGTGAACTTTTCCAAGCTATCATAAGTGGTTCTAGTGAGGTCAACAAGATGAATCTGCATATAAGGAGGCATGTCAGCAGAAACCACTTTGACCCCATTACAAGCAAAGAAGTCAGTCAACTCAGCTTGTGAGCTGCTGCCAAATGGCCTCCTTCTACCCCTCCTCATCCCTATTGGCTTTTCAATATCTTTTGGTAATTTCTTCATTTCATCATCATTTTCTGGCTTCTGTCTTACTACAATGGCTCTCTTGATTTTGTCTTCTTCTTTTTGTATAGGTTTTTCCTCCTTGAGTGGTTTGTTGAAGTAGTAATAATGGGGTTTTTGGGTTCTTTGACTTTGTGACTTGGTCAAACATGCTGCTTTGTGATTGAGGTAGAGTTTGGAGAAGTTGTTGGATATGTTTTGGACAGTGGTGATGGGTGGATCCTCTGGGGAAGGAGGTTCATGGTGACGGTGGCGTGACATTTTAACATAACATGGAGGCTGGATTAGATGATGGATGGATTATCTTTAGGGATCTGTTTGAGTGGGGTGGGGTGGGGTGGCTGCCTAGATCTAAAGGTATAGGATGATGGATGGGTCAAATGTCTGATTCCCTGAACTCTCACCTCTGTTTTAGTAACTGCCTGGAGTGTTTCCTCCTTTTATATTACTATTTTTATTATTATACTTATATTTGTTTTTTTAATTAAATATTGCTTTTTTTTAACGAAAACTAAGTAAAGCCGGATACTCCGTACGTGGCCCCCATTGGCTAAAGGTAGCCTGAGCCGGCCACGAGTCCGGACGGACGGAGCCCCTAGCAGGGCACCTATTGAGGGATTCCCTGGATAAAACTCGACCCCCACGCCCGCCATACGGCACGACAGCGAGAAACCGGTAAAACGAGGTAAGATCAGGACTCGAACCCTGGCAAGACAGGGTCATCCCTCATATCTCCCATATAAATTGGTGATAGTGAGGTTTGACCCCCTAGCTCTTACTAGTAAAGTGAGTGCTCTATCATTGAGCCAATATTACTACTAAGATAAATTAATTAAGGGTTTTTTTAGTTATAATATCATTTTGTGATATTATACTTCAAAATATTAAAAAATAAAATGTTACGTTACAAGGTAATGCTTTTCGAATGCGAATTTTGAAGTAAAGTTACAAACTTAAGATTTAGTATATTAATTTAATGTTCTTTCCGATGTGATGAAGTGATAGAAAGTTTTTTTTAATTATCTTTTGGTACGAAATATTTAAGTATTTTATATTTGTTAGCCGCTTTATTTAATTTTTAATATATGTATTCTTTTTAGGCAAAAGCCTTGTTTTAATATCCGGTTTACGTGCAACCTAAATAGTATAATGGTATTTTATCACCTTTTGTTTTATGTGCATGTGGTGTTGGTAAAAAGAATCCGTTATATGGTACCTTGGATTAACCAATTAACCAATTTAATTGTATAATTTCTCTTAACTGGCTCTAAAAACTCCTGGCATTTGTAATTTTTTTTCAACCGCATTTGGAATCACCCCTGATATTTGAGTGAGTCTTTTTGATACAGGATATTAACCGTTCATATTGATTTTGACATTCTAGACTTGACTCGCCCATAAAACCTTCAAAGAGGAAACCCATCGCTGTAGGAAAACCCCCTTGAGTCAGGTTTCAAACTTGAGACCTCAAAGACCCCAAGCCTTAATCATCACCCTCATGTCACTAAACTAGAAGATCAATTGCTTCTAACATATGCAATTACAAAATAATTTTAAGGTTTGTTAAATAATAATAATAATAATAATAATAATTATAATAGTTGGGGATTAAAATGTAATTGTTGAAAGGGGAAGGATCAATTGTGTCAGAATATAATAGTGCAAATGAGTCTGTTAGTCATTCGGTAGTTGATCAATAACTACCCAAATCAGTTAATGAATACAACAGCTATTGATTGTAGTGTCTTCTTCTTTCGTTTAATTCTAATCTCAATTTGTAGCTAACAAATTGGTATTAGAGCTTCTGATCCTCGAAAGTTCTTGATTTCTAAACCCTAATTCACCAAAATTCATCAATTTCACTCATCATTCGTTCTAATTCGTCTAATTCATTCATTCAATTCCATTAGATTTTCTGAAATTGACATTCATTCGATCTATTTCATCTTTGTAAACCTAATTCTGGTCTAATTTCAATTTAATTTTTGTAAGTGTTCGGTTCGTACCGTTTTGTGTATCAAAATCGATCGATTCAACGATCAAATCGTTTCAATTCATACCGGATTGATTGATTGTTCAATCAACTCATCCGATTTACTCAAATTCTTTTTGATTGTTTCAACCTCGATTGTTCGATCAATTTCACATAATTTCGTGCAAATTAAACCCTAATTTTCATCAGAACAAATCAATAAGATGGCGATTCGTAACAAGACCTTGGAACAACGAGTTGTGGAGCAGGATCAAGCATTGATTCGTCAGGATTTAGCTGTAACTGAGAATCTAGTTGAATTAGGTGACATTAAAGAAAACTTAACCAAGAATTCTAAGAATATAGAAGCTATGAGTGTACAGATGGAGAATCAAATGAACCAGATTTTTATGAGCATTCAGGCCAACAATAATAATCGTAATAATCATAACAATGAAACTGGTCCTTAGGTTAATGGTTTTGTATACGGCCACCAGTTTAATGGCTATCGTAATAGTCATAACCGTCTTACAAAAATGGATTTCCCTAAGTTTAACGGGGATAATATTGAAAGGTGGGTGTGTAGGGTAGATCATTTTTTTTACATTGATGCGACACCTAAGAACTTAAAATTGAGGTATGAAATTGTGCACTTAGATGATTCGGGATTACTATGGCATTAGTTTTTTGTCAGGTCTAGAGGAGGCAGTATTGAAGGATTAGATGATTCGGGATTACTATGGCATTAGTTTTTTGTCAGGTCTAGAGGAGAGAGTATTGAAGGAATGCTTTGGCCAAAATATAAGGAATATATTACAAGGTTCGGCATGGTTCTCAATTGTCATTCTATAGCATCATTGGCAGATCTGAAACACACAGGGCAGTCTCTCAGTGATTTTTGTAAGGAATTTTTGATTTAGATTTTAAAAGAGTTACTATTTGTGAAGAATATGCCATTACTTTGTTTTTAAGAGTTATTAAACCTGAAATTGGTAATCCAGCGAAATTAGCCATACCTAAAAGTTTGCTTGAGGCTTATATGTTGGCTAGGGTTCAAAATGATAGTAACCTTTCTTCTCAATTTCTTAATCCTAAACCCTTAAAATCTTCATATTATCCTTCTTCTATTTCTAAGCCTATGGACTATGGTACTAGGGGGTTCCCTAGTGCCAATTACCTTTATTACCTACTCCACTTACTAGGCCTAAACTAGTCAATTCAAGAAATTTGTCTCATAAAGAAATAGTGGAAACAAGGGCCAAAGGGAAATGTTTTGGTTGTTCTGAAAAATATGCCCCTACACATGTTTGTAATGTAACATTTCGGTTTTTACGTATTCGTATTCGTATTTTTTTACCTGATTCGGGAATGTATACGGATCTTTCTTGTTAATGAAATTATCCAATTATTAGTAATTAATTTTGTTTATCTTAGTTTATAATTTCTTAACTTTCTTTAGTGCCAATTAACCCTTAGAAGTCGCTTAAAAATGCATTTTTGGAACTACAGGGACTAAAACTACCAAAAATGGAAGTCTGGTGGAAACCCTCCCTTCGCGTGGCGTGAAGGAGGGGACCGATAAACTTCGTGCGGCGCGTAGATCTGTCAGACCAGCCAAATTAGTTTTCGATCTTCGTTTAATACTAAATCTTTCCTAAATCAACCCTAAATCACGAAAATTGAGCAACAAGAGTATTATATTTAGTATGGAATAGTGTCTAGGTTCATATTCAGTAATTTGATCAATATATCAAGGATTATATGACTCGATTTCATTATTAATGCTTGATTCGTTTACCAAAACCGATTTGTTTCTTGTCCAACAAGTTGATATAACAACTATATAATCATATCATAACTCCAAACCCTAGAGTTTACTGAATCCTAACATTCCCAGCCGTCACCTACCCTAACCAAACGATATCTCATTCATTTTTGCTTGTTTACTTGAAGATTAAAAGCTGTAGTTTGACTTTGACGTTTGTTTTGCCTTTGACCTTGATTTCTCGTTGACTCAAGCGTTATCCGCGTAAGTTGTTAACTGATTAACTGTTCTATAATACTCACTTGTCAATTACCCTTAATCAATTTCTGAGATTGCGGGGTATTGACTGGCCAATTTGAGTCAAACCCGTTTAAGGGCAAAAGAGTCAATAAATTTGACTACTCATTTTCTCATACTTCTAGTCAGAACCAATGTTCGGTCCAGAAGACTTTTATTCTCATAACGAAATTTTAAAGGCTACTAACCAAAACTTGACTTCCGGCTCACTATTCGGATTCAGGTCAATACTGACTCGTTTAAACGTTTAATTTAACATAGCCGGAGTTCTAGACGCCCGTTTGGAACGATTCCAGTAGAAACGAGTTCAGTTTTACTCACATTTACTTATCTCAAAATTTCAGGTTCAGCTGGTTTATTTCGTTCGACGTGTTAGAGGACGATCCGCGTATTTCTTATTCATTTATTATTGTTTTTATTCGCTTACCTACGAATTAAGGTGAGTTTTATCATTCCCCTATTTTACTGAATTTTCACAAGTTTTTGGGGACGTATGCGTACAAATCCGTATTTCGTATTATATATATATATATATATATATATATATATATATATCACAACTACCAAACATGTAATTGTGTGTGATTGATCAAATATACTTGTTATGTGCTTACGTGTTTATTTACCGCATTCGGATGGCAATGGTCTAATGACTCATTATTTGCTTATGGTTTGATTTTATTGCCGCATTTATTACGTTTTGCTTATTTATTATTATTATTATTATTATTATTATTATTATTATTATTATATCATGCAAAAACTAGTGATAATCTCACTCAACCTTGTGTTGACAAACTCTATTTATTTTCTACTCATATGCAGGTTTTCGTTTGACTTGAAGCTTGGAGATTTTTGCATATTTTACCCGCATAGTTCGCAACTCGATTAAAGTTAATAGTTTTAAACAAAAACGTTAATCCCGACATTTCAATAATTGAACAAAACATGAATAAACGATAACCGTGAATCATCAAGAATATTATATTAATAATAAATGATGAACGTTGAACACGAATAAAATGAAACGACGAAACGGATTGATTTAACTAACGCGAATACAAATCCAAATACAAATAAAAATGACACATGAAATACACACAACGAAACTTGTGATATATATATATATGTGTGTGTGTGTGTGTATTAATATAACAAAACCGAAAATTTTAAAATGAGTCGGGTTTTCGGGTTTGAAAAGTAACGAATGTTTCAAATGTTGCATAAATTTTGCATTGTTTCTTCAAAATCCTTTAGAAATTTTACTTAATCACCTCATATGTGAATTTACAGGATTATACAAAAGTTTCATGAAGATTAAGCAAAAAAAAAGAAAAAGAATATAGTGAAGACAAGAGCTTGTTGCAAACGACTGAAGAAAATGAAGCGTATAGTCGTATGCTAATGTGCGATCCGTAGGGAGCCTATCTTTAGTCACCAGCGTATGAATGGAGTAGGCAGCTGCATGCATATCCTAAAGACTATATCCTATCACCGGCATCCCACTCTTTGCTGATATTAAGGAGTGACAACCAGACTATTTGGAGCATCACCCAACACTACCACAACACCAAAAAAACACGGACAAAAAATAGATGAGATCTCAATTGAGGAGATTATGCAATTCATTCGGTCAGAGATGCAAGATCAGAAGTAAAGATTGAATAACATAAAACCCTAAACCGGTTTTATCTCTTCATGTAACATTCCGAAAATTTCATGCCAAATTTGCCAATCTTTAATAGTTAAAGGGGCTAAGGTAAAATATCCCAAACAAAAAGAAGATATAAATATGCGTAAGGGTAAGGTTTGGACCTTCGTTTTGATACTTTATAAGTCAAGGGACTAAATTGTAATTAACCCAAAGTTTAACTTAAGGGTTAAGAAGGAAAATAGCCCAAATTTAGTTAGATGGACCGTCTAACAATTTAGACAAGTCGTATTAAGGTTTCAAAGTTGAATGGCGGATTTGACTGATTAAACAGAATGTCTAAAATTTCACGTGATCTACCTCAACGCAAAATCAGCAATGCCACTTTTAACAACTTGCTGTTTAGTGACAGACACAGAAATTGAGCTTATCTCTTCGTTTTGGCCTATAAAAGAGATGCATGAACTTTAATTATCACGCACAAACATTCCAGGTTTCCAATCCATCCCTTTATCATTCCCAAACCCTTTTACAGCCAAAATCAATAAGAAAGAATGTGTTTTTGACGTTATTGAGTTTCTTCAACTCAAAAAAGGTGTTTAACGTGCTTGTTTTTCACAACCACTTAATCAATCTCTTGGGGGGGGGGGGGGTTCTACTAGAGTGGTTTGATTTGTATGAGGCATTCATATAACATCCTTATACCATTCCATACCCAAAAGCTTTGTCCTTGTTTTGATGTTCTTGAGGCTTCTTCATCATAAAGAAAGGTGTTAAAGGCCTCATTCTTCATAGCTAGGTGCTAAGATCCAAGAGGAGGCTTTGTCAAAGTGAGATTATGTTGTAAGAGTGATTGTGTTACAGCTTGGAAGTAAGGCAAATAGCTTAAAGACTCGTCAAGTTTGTTTCTTTATGTTAGATCCAAGCTTTTATCGATCGAACCTTGGTAAAGTTTGATACATAAACCATACAAATGTTCTTAAGCATATAGAAGGTCTTAGAACACAAAAACGAGTACGGTTTTGGTGTTTAAAATTATTTTAAACAAAATTAGTTATGTGATCGTCTAATAACCAGACATCCCGTCTTATAAAGATAGGGTGTATATCCGTGTAATATGAGACAACCCGTCTGAACTTAAGACAACTTGCCTAAACAGATTTCAAGTTATAAAGTCAAACAAACGATTATATTAGCCGTATAATCATTATACGGTTCGTCTACTACTAAAAAAAAGTATTATTTTTGTGACATTTGTCAATTTCGGGTCTTGTTTGTATTCGTTTTTGTATTTGTTTATTCTGTAAACCGACCCGATTTGTAAACCGAAACTTATGTTATAATCAAAATGATGGATTTATGTTACAATATTGTTTCACACTTGTTGGGTCTTGAAAACATTCTATTTTTATTTTTATTATTATTTATTTATTTATTATTTTTTTTGTTTTGTGTTTTTGTCTTTATCCATTTTGCATGAAAACTTTTGTGTCTCACACCCATATTTGACCACCAACATTACCCTATATATACACCACCTTTCCTCTTCATTTTCCTTTGCTACAACTCCCAAAAAAAAAAAAAAAAACTCTCTTAAACATCAAAGATTCAAGGTTATCTTCTTAAGTGTTCTTGAAGGTTTTTAGTCTTTCATCTTAATTAGTTTATGTAGCCTTATTAATACTTGTTTATGGTTGTGCAACATATATATAATATACACCCCTTGTTTACCTTTGGTAATTACTTCTCCGATTCCGGTCGGTGAGGTTTCGGACCTCATAAGGCAAGGCTTCATGGAGGACTTCTTGTCCTTGATATATATACATCTATATAACTTGTTCATACATATTAATCTTGCTTATTTTAGTTTGTTGGTCATATTTACAAGTTCCATGGTTATGGGTTTTTAAGAGTCTATGCTTCGGTTTAACCGTAAATAGCTCTGAACCGTAAACCGAACTTTGTTACTAGTTTTGTTAAATAATTGTTTAAACATACTTATTGTTAGATCTAAGTTTCTAAAATCATTTTTACAAATTCTATGGTTATGGGTTTGTAGAATCTTACCTCGGTCTTAATCCGAAACACGATCCGAACCGAAAACCGAACTTTTGTTTAAAGACTTTATTGTTAACTTTTGGTTGAAAAACTTAAAATATTTTTTTTATTTGTACATTTTTATACAAGTTCTTTAGTGTTTGGACATGTGGAAACCATCTATGAACTTGTTGTGAGATGGAAACCGAACCAAACCGATTCTTACTTGCTTAAGACACACAAGTGTGTTTTTTTAGCCATCAAGACTTGTATATTTTTTTAAAAATAGTTACAAATTGATTTTTAAATATTTTCTTAAGTACATGGAAATGTTGGATCCAACTTGATCTCATAACAAAGTTTGGACCGACAAAACCGAACACTCGCTTAACGTGCGTGGTTAGTTCTAAAACAATTGAACTACATACTTGTTTAAGTCTTAAGTCTTATTAAATTTTATTGAGTTATCTCATAACATTCAATATTTTGGAAAGTTGACTTTGGGTTTGACCAATTATCAAGACCCGAACCGACAAGCCGAACACTCGATAAAAAAAAACCGTTTTAGTATCTTTATTCCAAAGGGATTTGCATTCTTGCATTTTACCCACCTTATTTCTTAACATAGGTTGAATAAATATTAAGGTTAGATACTTTAACCCGATTTCGAGCAAACTTACATTTTTAAAGGGTTATTATTATAAATTCTTAAATAGTTACATTTTAAAACCTTGAACTTAATTATTTACATTTCTCAACATTTATTTTGTTTAAAGACCTTCAAGACAACCTTTCTAAATTCAAGACTTCTTTTCTTTTTAAGCATTGAGCGTTAAACTCGTCGTTCCGACAAATCACCAAATTATCATCTTTCAAGTTTACTACTTGAAGGTGAGTACTTCATACCCCAATTTCCATCTTTTATTTTGGGGGTGACATTTCATACTTATTCAACAAAATGCTTTATATTTGAATCTTAAACCACCAACGTAGTTGTATACTTTACTTAAATAATTGCTCGATTTGGTGTTCTATGCTTATATGCCTATGTGTTTATCCCTTTTGGTTGGTGAAATTATAAAATCCTAGACTATTTGGCATCCCCTTATAGCAAGGTGTTGTTAACGTAATGCATTAACGATAACTATAAAATCCTAGACTATTTGGCATCACCTTATAGCTAGGTGTTGCTAATGATATCTATTTATCCAAATTACCACTTTTATTTATCGTTTCGTATGCAATTTTTGTGGCTATCTTTATTATATACTAATATGATTAAACTTATGAATTGCTCACCAACCTTTGTGTTGACAAACTTTATTTTATGAAATGTTCCAGGTTTGCATCTTGGTTAATTTATGATTGTTAAGAAAACAACATCAAAGACCTTAGGATATTACTAAAAATGAACAATATCAAATTTGCCATATTTTGTGATATCTTGTTTATGGTTATTTTATGGATAATTGTTATGTGACATTTTCGATGTCGTGAAATGTAATGAGTTTATTAAATACTGTCACTTTAATTAGTGTCATGTGCTTATGGACAATCGTTACACCTCGGCATGTTCCGTCGCCTTTGGTCGGGGTGTGACAGATTGGTATCAGAGCCATGACAATAGAAAAGGTGGTTAGACGTAACGACCTAGTATTGTTATGCGTAGGGTCCTATATGTGTGCTCATACGTGTTTACTCTATTTTGATTGTTCATATCGCATATTATTTATAAACTTGTTTAAAATTCACCAATATCCCAAATGTTCACATACACACACTTTCATAGTATTTCCAAGATATCCTTACCTTAACGCAAAAAGTATATTTTAATTGTGTTTTATGGATTACAAGATTAACTTGGATCCCGTTGTTTATAATCCCTTAAAGGTTGCATTTATATCGGGTTCGTAGCCCTCATAGGAAGCGAGACATTATAAAACGACAATTTGACAAAAAGATTCCAAGAATCGAACGTGATTTACTTACCTGGAATGGTGGGATTATAGTGCTCGTTTTCTAGGCCACAAACCGTGTTATACATGTCAATACTTTAAGTAGTCGAATGCGAGCGTTCTGGTCGCCATCCTAATTTTTGGGTGTCAAAAAAATAGAACTACGGTGATTCGTGGACTAGTGCTTTGACATGACGTTGTATCCCGATTTATGGTGTTATTATCGTTATTCGAGTCGAAAACATGAAAAAGTTGCGGTGATTCGTGCACATGTTTAGACTCCAACGTTGTGTTTTATAAAATTTTTTTTGAGTTGGAATATCAAATCATGGTGGTTCATGTATGATTTTCCGACTCTATAAACCTCAAAATCTCAAAATTTTAAGCTTTAACCCCTCAAAATCTCAAAATCATTTACGATTGTTTCCGGTTTGTTGTTTATATACAAAGATTTATATTTCATCTAACACTAACATCTACTCCTCACTAACTCTAGGATTCACAATCAAAAAGAAAATTTAACTTCACCTTATTCTTATTTTATACACTCTCATATCTATTTCTTTTTACCTAAAATTTATTCAATTTCTTTATAATCTTTTAGCATGCCTCCACTAAGACTGCGCAAGAACACCAACCGACGTATGGCTGCTTTTATCGTCAAGCAAATGGCTGCTGTGATTCCCTAACTTGTAACTCAAATCCAAGCTACCCAACCTCCTCCACCCGTTGTTTCACCCGTTGAACCCAAACCCGTATCCTACCCATATAAGCAAGTTACTAGTGCCAACCCAACCGAATTCTGGGGTACGAACTGTGCGACTACCTTGTTGCAATGGTTCAAGTCTATGGAGAATGTGTTTAGATATAGCGAGTGCCCCGAAGCGAAAAAGAAAAATTTCGCTTCAAGCATGTTTAGAAAGACCGCTCTAACATGGTGGGGTAGTGTCATGCATCTCCAAGGGTCGGAAACGGCTATGGCTCTTCCATGGTCCGACCTCAAGGCACTCATGATGAAGAAGTTTTGTCCCAAACACGAACTTCAAAAGCTTGAGGAGGAATTTTGGAACCTCAAGCAAGATAGTGGTGATAACGCCGCTTACTCACTCCGTTTCCACGAGTTGAGCATTCTCGTCCCTCATTTGGTTACCCCGGCTGAGCGTGAGCTTGACAAATACATTGGAGGTTTACCTATGCAAATCCGGGACTCAGTCATGAGTAGCAAACCCGTGAATCTTGAGGATGCCATTACTCTAGCCGGTGCGCTATCGGAGAATCATGTGAAAGTGGGTACCCTAACCCTCAAGAAACCAAACGAAAAAAGCCAAACCCAAGCCCGCACCACAAACCAAGGTTGAACCGGCACCACAAGCCATTAACTACTCCAACTCTTCCCGTCACAACAATAACAACAACAAGAAGAAACCCAAAACCAACTACCGAAACTATGCCGTTACCCAACCCCAACCTCAACAACAAACCCAAATTCCACCCCAAACCCGAAAACCCTATACCGGTACCACCCCACTATGCAACATTTGCCAACGCCATCACCCACCAAACATGCCTTGTCGCCATTGTACCATTTGTAACCGACTTGGTCATCTCAACACCACATGCCGATCCGCACAACGAACCCAACCTAACCAACCAAGAACTTTTCCCCAAAATACTCAACACCGATATGCACCCTACCCACCAAACCAACCTCAACAACCCTGAGCTTGCTACAATTGCGGTGACCCTAACCATTTCCGCAACAATTGTCCTCGCCTCATCCTTACTAACCAAACCATGACCGCACCTTACTACCAAACTCAAGCTTACCAAGTTCAAACCTACCAACCTCTACTTTCCCAACTCAATGCACCACTCATCCAACCCATTCAAGCCATACAAGCACCACCTCCTCCACCACCGCAAGCACCTCAAGTCAACCAAGGAAATCAAGGACGAGCTTTCATGATGAATGTTAATCAAGCTCAAGTGGCAAACGATGTTGTGAACGGTATGTTTTTAGTGAACCAACATTTAGCTTCCATTTTATTTGATACGGGTGCCGATAGAAGTTTCATTTCTTTGAAATTTGAGTCGAAAATTGTCGTGTCTCGAACCAAGCTTTCCCGATCGTTTTCTGTTGAAGTCGCCAATGGGAACTCCATCACCATAAATTCCTTCGTCCGCGATTGTACTCTCATTCTTGCTAACCATAAATTCTCCATCGATCTCATCCCGATGCAAATGGGAAGTTTCGATGTCATAGTAGACATGGATTGGTTATCTTTGCACCGTGCCGAAGTTGTTTGCTTCGATAAATTCATTCGCATTCCGCTTGTCAACGGTAAAATCCTTAAGGTATTCGGAAAAGCTACTTCGAGAAGGCTTAATCTCATGTCGTGCTCTCAATCGCAAAAAATACTTACGCAAAAATTATGCTCCGCTCCTAGCTCTCTTGGCGACAAAAGACAAAAAGGAAAGGAAAATCCAAGATATTTCTATCGTTCGTGATTTCCTCGATGTATTTCCCGACGATGTCACCGGTCTTCCACCCATTCGTCCGATTGAATTTCGAATCGATCTTGTGCCCGGCGCGATGCCCGTCACCAAGGCTCCTTACCGTTTAGCGCCGTCAGAAATGCAAGAATTATCGAACCAACTCGAAGAACTTTCCAATAAAGGTTTCATTCATCCTAGCTCTTCTCCTTGGGGCACTCCTGTTCTCTTCGTGAAAAAGAAGGATGATTTGTTTCGTATGTGCATCGATTATAGGGAACTAAACAAACTCAACATTAAAAATCGTTATCCCTTGCCACGAATCGATGACCTATTCGACCAACTTCAATGCAACTTGCTTTTCCAAAATCGATCTTCAATCAGGTTATCATCAATTGAGTGTTCGCGAAGAAGACATTCCAAAAACCGCTTTCCGTACTCGATATGGACTTTTCGAATTTTTGGTTATGCCCTTCGGGTTAACAAATGCACCCGCGGTGTTTATGGACCTCATGAACCGCGTTTGCAAACCATTCCTCAATAAATTCGTTATTGTCTTTATTGATAACATTCTCATCTTTTCCAAATCCAAAGCCAAACATGAGCATCATTTGCGTTCCATTCTCGAACTTCTTAGAAACGAACGACTTTATGCCAAGTTCTCCAAATGCGAATTTTGGCTCGAGAAAGTTCAATTTTTGGGACATATCGTAAACAACAAAGGTATTCATGTTGATCTCGCTAAAATTGAGGCCGTTAAGGATTGGAAAACTCCAACACGGAAATTCGATCCTTTCTCGGTTTAGCAGGATATTATCGACGTTTCATTCGAAACTTTTCCAAGATCTCTTTGCCTCTTACCTCCCTCACTCATAAAGGAAAACCATTTGATTGGGGTTCGAAGCAAGAAAAAGCCTTTTGTACTCTTGAGGACATGCTTTGCAATGCTCCCATTTTAACCCTTCCCGATGGAAACGACGATTTCGTGGTATTTTGCGATGCCTCTCGTCAAGGTCTTGGTTATGTTCTCATGCAACAAGGTCAAGTCATCGCTTACGCATCAAGGCAACTTAAGGTCAACGAGAAGAATTACACGACTCATGATCTCGAACTTGGTGCCGTTGTTTTCGCTCTCAAAATTTGGAGACATTACCTATATGGTACGAAATGTGTGGTTTTTACCGATCATAAAAGCCTTCAACACATTTTTGACCAAAAAGATCTCAATATGAGACAACGACGATGGGCTGAATTACTTAGTGATTACGATTGCGAAATTCGTTACCATCCCAGTAAAGCAAATGTTGTAGCCGACGCCCTAAGTCGAAAGGTTAATGCTAAATCCGTTCTGCTTCTAAGCGTTGTCGTTCAAACCGATCTTCAAATTCGAATCTTCCAAGCTCAACGTACCTCCGTTAAAGAAGGTAACATGTACGAAGAAATGTCATGTGGAGCCGAACTTCAACTCGAAAACGAACCCGATGGTCTTTTGTACTTTCTCAATCGTTTGTGGGTTCCAAATCGCGATGACCTTTGTACTTGTATACTCGACGAAGCTCACAATTCGCGGTATTCCGTTCATCCCGGTGCGGATAAGATGTATTTCGATTTTCGTGCTACCTTTTGGTGGCTGGGTATGAAAAAGGACGTAGCGTTATTCATATCTAAATGTCTTACTTGCTCAAAAGTTAAAGCCGAACATCGAAGACCTTTTGGTCTACTCGAGCAACCACCGATTCCCGTTTGGAAATGGGAAAACATTGCTATGGACTTTATCACTAAATTACCCAACACCCAAAAGGGCAACGATAGCATTTGGGTGATCATCGATTGTTTGACCAAATCTGCTCATTTTATTCCGATCCGCGAGAAGTACTCTGTCGAGAAGCTTGCTCAAATCTATGTTCGAGAAATCGTGTGCCGACACGGTTTACCATTGACTATTATCTCTGACCGTGATGCTCGTGATACCTCTCATTTTTGGCGTTCACTTCAAGAAGCTTTGGGAACACGTCTCGATCTTAGCACCGCTTATCATCCTCAAACGGACAGTCAATCCGAATGTACAATACAAACTCTCAAGGATATGCTACGAGCATGTGTTCTTGATTTTGGTGGGAATTGGGATTCTCACATTCCCTTCATTGAGTTTTCTTATAACAATAGCTACCATTCGAGCATTGAGATGGCTCCTTTCGAAGCTCTTTACGGTTGTAAATGTCGCTCTCCGATTAGTTGGAACGAAGTCGGTGAAGCTCAAATCACGGGACCCAAAATGGTTCAAGAATCCACTAACTTTATTGATCGGATCCGTAAGAACCTCCTAGCCGCTAAAAGTCGTCAAAAGAGTTACGCCGACAAACGGCGAAAACCGATCGAATTTAATGTTAGCGATCTTGTCCTTCTAAAAGTATCTCCTTGGAAGGGGGTAGCCCGTTTCGGTAAGAAGGGTAAACTAGCTCCTCGTTTCGTTGGTCCTTTTAAAATCCTTGAGCGTGTTGGAAAAGTAGCTTATCGACTCGAACTACCGGAAGAACTTACCGATGTTCATCCGACATTTCATGTTTCAAATCTTAAAAAGTGCTTAGCCGAGGGTAATCTCCAATTACCTCTTGACGAAGTACATGTCGATGACTCGATGGTCTTGGTTGAACGACCCATTGAGATCATGGATCGCAACGAGAAGAGAACCAAGCGTAGCCGTATTCGGTTAGTCAAAGTTCGATGGGAATCACGGCGCGGCGCGGAATTCACTTGGGAATGAGAAGACAAAATGAAAGAGAAGTATCCACATTTGTTCGCAGCATCGTCTTCGTCTTAATTTTGGGACGACATTTCCTAAAGTAGGGGATACTGTGACATTCGTCAATTTCGGGTCTTGTTTGTATTCGTTTTTGTATTTGTTTATGATGTAAATCGACCCGATTTGTAAACCGAAGCTTATGTTATAATCAAAATGATGGATTTATGTTACAATATTGTTTCACACTTGTTGGGTCTTGAAAACATTCTATTTTTATTTTTATTATTATTTATTTATTATTTATTTATTTATTATTTATTTATTTATTTTTTTTTGTTGTTTTGTGTTTTTGTCTTGATCCATTTTGCATGAAAACTCTTGTGTCTCACACCCATATTTGACCACTAACATTACCCTATATATACACCACCTTTCCTCTTCATTTTCCTTTGCTACAACTCCAAAAAAAAAAAAACTCTCTCAAACATTAAAGATTCAAGTTTATCTTCTTAAGTGTTCTTGAAGGTTTTAGTCTTTCATCTTAATTAGTTTATGTAGCCTTATTAATACTTGTTTATGGTTGTGCAACATATATATAATATATACCCCTTGTTTACCTTTGGTAGTTACTTCTCCGATTCCGGTCGGTGAGGTTTCAGACCTCATAAGGCAAGGCTTCATGGAGGACTTCGTGTCCTTGATATATATACATCTATATAACTTGTTCATACATACTAATGGTGCTTATTTTAGTTTGTTAGTCATGTTTACAAGTTCCATGGTTATGGGTTTTTAAGAGTCTATGCTTCGGTTTAACCGTAAATAGCTCTAAACCGTAAACCGAACTTTTTTACTAGTTTTGTTAAATAATTGTTTAAACATACTTATTTTTAGATCTAAGTTTCTAAAATCACTTTTACAGATTCTATGCTTATGGGTTTGTAGAATCTTACCTCGGTCTTAACCCGAAACACGATCCGAACCGAAAACCGAACTTTTGTTTAAAGACTTTATTGTTAACTTTTGGTTGTAAAACTTAAAGTATTTTTTTTATTTGTATATTTTTATACAAGTTATTTAGTGTTTGGAGAAGTGGAAACCATCTATGAACTTGTTGTGAGATGGAAACCAAACCAAACCGATTCTTACTCGCTTAAGACACACAATTATGTTTTTTTTTAGCCATCAAGACTTGTATATTTCTTTAAAAGTAGTTACAAATTGATTTTTATGTATTTTCTTAAGTACTTGGAAATGTTGGATCCAACTTGATCTCATAACAAAGTTTGGACCGACAAAACCGAACACTCGCTTAACGTGCGTGGTTAGTTCTAAAACAATGGAACTACATACTTGGTTAAGTCTTATTAAATTTTATTGAGTTATCTCATAACATTCAATATTTTGGAAAGTTGACTTTGGGTTTGACCAATTATCAAGACCCGAACCGACAACCCGAACACTTGATAAAAAAAAACCGTTTTAGTATCTTTATTCCAAAAGGATTTGCATTCTTGCATTTTACCCACCTTATTACTTAACATAGGTTGAGTAAATATTAAGGTTAGATACTTTAACCCGGTTTCGAGCAAACTTACATTTTTAAAGGGTTATTATTATAAATTCTTAAATAGTTACATTTTTAAAACCTTGAACTTTAATTATTTACATTTCTCAATATTTATTTTGTTTAAAGATCTTCAAGACAACCTTTCTAAATTCAAGACTTCTTTTCTTTTTAGACATTGTGCGTTAAACTCGTTGTTCCGACAAATTTCCAAATTGTCATCTTTCAAGTTTACTACTTGAAGGTGAGTACTTCATACCCCATTTTCCATCTTTTATTTTGGGGTGACATTTCATACTTATTCAACAAAATGCTTTATATTTGAATCTTAAACCACAAACGTAGTTGTATACTTTACTCAAATAATTGCTTGATTTGATGTTCTATGCTTATATGCCTATGTGTTTATCGCTTTTGGTTGGTGGAACTATAAAATCCTAGACTATTTGGCATCCCCTTATAGCAAGGTGTCGTTAACGTAATGCAATTAACGATAACTATAAAATCCTAGACTATTTGGCATCCCCTTATAGCTAGGTGTCGCTAATGTGTTTAGCGATATCTATTTATCCAAATTACCACTTTTATTTATCGTTTCGTATGCAAGTTTTGTGGCTATCTTTATTATATACTAATATGATTAAACTTATGAATTGCTCACCAACCTTTGTGGTGACAAACTTTATTTTATGAAATGTTGCAGGTTTGCAACTTGGTTGATTTATGATTGTGAAGAAAACAACATCAAAGACCTTAGGATATTAGTAAAAATGAACAATATCAAATTTGCCATATTTTGTGATATCTTATTTATGGTTATTTTATGGATAATTGTTATGTGACATTTTCGATGTTGTGAAATGAAATGAGTTTATTAAATACTGTCACTTTAATTAGTATCATGTGCTTATGGACAATCGTTACACCTTGGCATGTTCCGCCGCCTTTGGTCGGGGTGTGACAATTTTGGTGAAAATTTTGTTTTAAATATGAAAACTTGAATTTATAAATGAGGTTTGAAACGTATGGTGTAACGTACTCGTTTTGAGACTTATTTAAATTAAATTAGACGAATTTATTTTAATCTTGTGTCTTGTGACGTTGTCTAGTTTCATTAAATAATAATAGTAGTATAGGATAAGGTTAACATGATTAATGGACATGAACATAATTATAGGCCTAAAAGCCTTTGGGCTTGTCCTATTTAAACCCTAAAACACTAATTCCATCATGCTCATCATTTCTCCAATCATCACACACACCCACACACACAGACCTCCTATACCCAAACATTCCCAATTTCCAATTTCATCCATTCAAGATATTCAAGATCTAGTTTAATCACATCGAAAGGTAAACACCATATTCGTTTTCATTTCATTCTCTTTCGTTAAGATCTAATAATAATACGAACGAACGAATTCTTGTAATCTAAAAACAAAAGCGGACCGAGCCATACCCTATTCGCACAAACTCTAATCCAAATCAAATAACTAAATTTAAGAGTCGGTTTAAAGATTCGACAAATAGAAATATATATTAAATTTGGGTTCCGGTTCAAGCCAAATGATGTAATACGCGTATGTAATGATGAGATCGATTTGAATTAGCGAGGGTTCGAGCGGTTATGGTTGTGCTCGGCTCGAACTGAACCCGAAATGGACCCCAAACTGTTCCCCTGATCCATTGCACCGGTATACACTCACCAACAGCCCAAGTTGTGACATGGATTCTAGTTCCGGCGAGGGTGGGACTCGGCTTTGGCGAACAGAAGGCAAGCACGAAACCCGAGGTGCGACTTAATCAAACCAGAAACAATTCCATTAAACCCAGATTGGCTCGACTTGAAACCAATCGGGTCCAGATGCGACCGAACCCATATGCGACTCGCTTAAGAAATCCATTCGCGCGACTCGTTCTCGTGAGATTGGGTCTTGTGCGACTAGTTCCCTTGTGCGACCTGTTTCTATGCGAGTGGATTAGAGTAGGCTCGGCTCTATCTTATGTTCTTCAGTGCTGTCGCCATGAATGGCTGGAGTGGGGGGGGGGGGGGGAACGGCGGCTGTACAGAGAGGGTGAGGAAGAAAGTGACAGGTTGGGGGGTGGTCTTGGGGTGTGATATAAGTAGTTAGGGTTAAGGAGGGTATTTTGGTAATTTGATGATGATAATAATAATAATAATAATAATAATAATAATAATAATAAGAGTTAGGTTCAAATAAAAAGTTTGATTTTCCTAAGAAGGCTAGGAAGGAGGGTATTTTTGTCTTAACACTTTTATATCAAAACCCACTTACTTTAATCTCAAAACCCACTTACATTCATTTCAAAAAGCCACTTACATCTTCACTCATCTCCTACATCCACTACACTCCACCGCCCACCGCCACCACACCTGTCACCCATCGCCACCACCTCACTGGAAAATTTCGAAAAAACACAATGGAAAACACTATGAAAAACACAATGGAAAAAAACACTATGAAAAAAAAACACAATAAAAAACACAATTGTATGACACAATGTAAAAAACACAATGGAAAAAACACAATGAAAAATACTATTGTATAACACAATTTTGTAAAACACAATTTGGTAATTTTTATATTACAATATGGTACTCATATTAAAGATAAAAAGGCACTCGTTATTATGGTGAATTTGTTTTTCAATAAAAACGTAGTAAGAAAAGTTGTGGACGTTTTAAAACGATGGGGGAATTTGGCATGTGCCTTGCATGTGGAGAAAGAAAGTCAACACATGTGTTATTCCTTTTATACCCTTCTCCTTATGTTCACACTTGATTTCCCCCTAAACTAATCTCAACCCTCCATGTTCAAAATCAATGGCCAAGATTACTTCTTATCCTTCGTACAAAAACTATACTTCCTATTATAACCTAACCCTACATAATAATAATAAAAGTATTATAGGGATGTGAATACTTGATCAAACCCAAACTTGGTTCAAAGCATGAACAAAACCCTAGACCCGACTCGTTTAACAACCCGTGACCCGTCTCCAATAAAAGGGTGTGGATAGAATGTGAACCGAACTCGAGAACCAAACCGTTAAGGAATGAAGTTCTATATAAACATTAGCTTATAAGAAACATAAATAAGAACTTAACCGAGCATGAATCAAATATGAACCCGACACGAACTCGAACTCGCTTAAAGAAACGTTAACTCTTAGACGCGATAAGAACGTAAACTAATAATAATGAAATAAGTATAATATATATATATATATATATATGGGTGGGTTATAGTAAAAATAGATAGTTTTCTAGGAAGAGTAAGAATAGATCTAAGCCCTTGGATTTAGGATCTAGTGGTTGAGATTAGTAGTTTCAAAAATACCAAATAGTTTCCTAGGATCTAGGATTTAGGCTACATAGTTCCCTAAATAGGCTAACATAGTTTCATAACTCTAAATTTCATGTCCTTCCTACTCTATATATATATATATATATAGAAAAGGGTTAAAATAAAAATACATAGTTTTGTAGGAAGAATAGGAAGGACATGAAATTATATATATAGAAAAGGGTTAAAATAAAAATACATAGTTTTGTAGAAAGAGTAGGAAGGACATGAAATTTAGAGTTAGGAAACTATGTTAGCCTATTTAGGGAACTATGTAGCCTAAATCCTAGATTCTAGGAAACAATTTGGTATTTTTGAAACTACTAATCTCAACCACTAGATCCTAGATCCAAAGGCCTAGATCTATTCTTACTCTTCCTAGAAAACTATCTATTTTTACTATAACCCACCCATATATATATATGATAATAATAAAGATCCTTAAGAATGCAAACTAATGAAGTCGGTTCGCTAATAAAAAAAGGTTAAGTATGTTAAACTAATACGAGCGGTTTAAGGAGGTTATATGTTCGCTTCAGTTAACTTTAAAGTTAACTCTGTTAACTTCATAGAATAAATAACAAACAAATATAGAGAATTAATACGTGTACGTTATTAACAGTTAGTCGAGCACAGTTGAAGAATGACATTACAATTAACTCCGAGCGGAACCGACTACAGGTGAGTTCTAGCCCCTTTTTTATGTGTTATGTTTTCGGGGCTGTGTGCATACTGCGATTTGTTAGATTAATACACTTACTTTAAATGGTAAGTGTATGTTAGATATATACTTGTGAATTAGTTTGAATAGATTGATCAACTAGTGTGCACGTAGTTTGATATATTAGTTATGATTAAAGAAAGTAAAAGGAAATGTAACGAAGGCATGGTTGTACGGTACGATAAAGGGCACCGGGCCCTAATAATAACTGAGGTATGTAGGATGCTTTCCGAGGTATGTAGGGTGCCGGACCCTTATAATATCCGAGGTATGTAGGGCGAAATGCTCTTTAAAATAAAGAAGTGATATGAAGGTAAGTTAAGCCTAGAAGTAATAAGTAAGACGGTATGAATTATGAAAAAATGCATGTATGTATGTATGTATGCATGTATGGATGATAGAGGAACATGTAAGTATTTAATACGTATCTTCGGACGCGTATTAGCAAGTAAGTGAATGAAATGTATGTTTAAATGATTAACTGGAACTCGCTCAGCGTAGCTGACTTTTAGTATGCACGCAAGTGAATAGGATGAGACAAGTGGCTTGATGAGACATGTGGCAATAAGACAAAGACTGGCATCGAAGAGAAGATAATTCACATGTTATTTATGTTTATGTTAAGACTTATGTTATTTTTTAGTTTAAAACAAAGTGATTATGTTATGTAAGAACGGTTGACTTTATATTCCGCAATTTGTTTTAATTAATTCTGATTTCTGAATTATGTGAATGAGTAATTCCAACCTGAGCAAAAGTAGGGTTCTCGAGACCGGGGCCTTACATATGGTCTACAACTGGATCCGACTAAGATCCAAAAATTCATGTAAACCTATTTATGATAGGTTAAGCATCTGAAAACGCAAAGACTATCAGAACAAGTTTACCGACAGAACAAGAAGGTGAATATGTTTAACGTTTACAAACTATTAAACAAATTTACTCTTATAGAACAAACGGGTTGTGTGTCTTAAAGAGTTGAAAAACATAACAGACAAGTAGCATGCATGCTATGCGTCAGTCTCAAAACATATCTCCAATGGGCACAACTCTCGGAGATACCGTTGACCTATGTGTGTATATTAGTGATACACCCATAGGAAGAGCAGATGCCATGCTGAGTTATACAAAAAACTATATTTGTGTTTTAACAAAAAATTGAAAATGTTTTAGAGTCAGGTGTAGCTAATGCATTTTTTCAAACTGTTTTACAGGAAATCAGTAAGGTTAAACCATGCAAGAATGACCGAGTAGAAGATTGAGGATGGTATGGTGTCATATCCCAACTAAAGGGTTAGACGTGAAGATGGAATACCCAACCACAACAAATCGGATATAACGTAACAAAGTACTAGGTCAAATTACAACCAAATGTCAATTTGGAATGTTTTAGGAAAGTAGAAGGCAAAATAATTGAGGTTCATATAGATAATTGGTACACTGACAAAAAAAAGGTTTTTTTTTTAGGACATCATCTAACACGATGACTATATTTGTGTGCGTTTAAGCTCCATAGGAGATCAACGCGGAGGCAAACCTGGGTTCGAACATGGTGCATGGTCCCAAAGGGGTTATTAGCACTCAGTGAGTGGCTGCCGTCCCAGGAGGTAAGCACGCCCAGGATTCATCACATGTAAATGGTAATATACTTTTTTGCTTTCAGTCCCCACCCCAATCACACAACAAATTTGACAAGATCGATGTCCCACATATTATTATTAAAACAACCAAAGTAACAATGGCCTTTAGTCAAACATTCGACCATACGTGCATGTTATTTGATTTCCATCACTCCCTACTAACAAAGTAACAATGGCCTTTAGTCAAATATTCTCATCCTTACTAAGTTGAACTATAAGACGTACCATAAAATATTTAATGTATGTATGAGTGAAGGAAAACAATTTGAAAACACATGGAATTATATATTAACCAAAAACAAAGGATATCATTTCATTCTACTATACACAGATCGTACCCACAAAATCTGCTTTTGCAAGCAACTCAGATATCAAAATTTCATTCTAATTTTATGCTGGTTGACCGAATGTCATTGTCAATTTTATAAAGTACAAGATAAATGTATACATACCCTGACGATACAAAGCGAAGCAGAAAGTCGCATGAACCACATAATCAATTATACATTTGGTATTTTAAGTTATAGCAATAAGTATATATAAGGGGTTCTTGCAGTAAACCAAAATAAAGTTGTAGATAAAAAAAAAAGATTGATGTTTTCATATCCTAAGCACAAAACACATAAACGTGTACATATACAAAGCTTGGACAGTGAGTGATATAAAAAGATCGACGTAATAGCAAGGGATTAGTAGTCTAGTCCCACGGACTGGCAATGGGAGCATCCCTGAAGACCGAGGTGCCACCTGATCCGGCTGGTGAAGGTGATGGGGAAGGTGAAGGAGACGAGGCAACATAGTTTGTTCCGGTTACAGATACACTTGCTTGACCATTTGAAGTAGGAGCAAATCGTGATGGACTACTTGCAACTATCCCTCGTGACGAGTTCGGTACCTGCATCTTAAACCAAAAACGCTTTCATTAATATTAGAATTGATCAAAAATCAAATTTATTTGTCTTAAACCTTTTCTCTTCAAAATCCAAACGACATTCAATCAACACGAACCATGAAATAAAACAATGTGGTTGAAAATGATCAGTTCTAAATGCGTAGGATTTCTTTTCGGGAAACACTAAACGACTGCTTATACAAGACATTATTTATGAAGAAATAAACTCAAAAAACACCTTATAAACCCAAAATGTAAAACTGGGGATATCTTTTCATAGCATAAATCTTTTAAAAATAAACAATATTTTGAGTGACGACTTTGACCAATGTTGTTTGAATAGAAGGATAAAAAAGACTTACCTTTTTGATGAATCAAGATTTAACCAAGAGTAAACTAATATTAATTAGTGAATGCGTGACGGTCTGCCGTCTAATCTAGTAATCACTAATAACTAACTAAAGCAAAAAGACCGCTCTCTCTTATAAAATTGCAGAAAGTTGTAAAGTTGCTTTGTTGGACTTAATCGTTTAGTTCACGTGTGTCGTGTGAAAAGAAAACAGGTTCAAGACTTGGTGTGCAAGGGTATGCGAAACTAAGCAATGGATTAAAGAGTTCAGGGGCATTCACGTCTTTTAGTGGTTTATTTAATTATTCAGTTTATTTAAGGTTTATTTAGGGGGTGTTAGGGATTGCTTATTTTCACCAACTTATAATAACTTTTTGAAAAATAATAAGGTGTTTGGGATTGCTTATATTGTGAGAGGAAAAGTTCCATAAGTTACACTTTTGTAACTTATGTACCACCCTAATCTATGAGATTTAAAATATGTGTATGCTTTTGTTCAATAAAATATATATACCTTGAGATATTATTTATTGAGATACAGTAACTTAACGTTTTAAAAGAGGCTTCGATTATACGGGAAATGCATATGACAAATTCAGTTTATTTTTTTTAAAGGAATTTCCTCAAACTTGTATTACCAAGTGTTTTAAAATAAAAGTTATGAGGACCAAACTTGTTATTTTAGCAAACTAGAGTTAGAGGGGTATTTGAGAAATTAAACAAAATAAAAAAAAAATGGGCCTAAATTCCGCAAAAGTCTTAAATAATGTGTTTACGAAATTTGAGTGTTATAAGATTAACTTAATGAAAAGCTATAAGGAGTTAAAATAAGGAATCCCAAACACCCCCTTATTTGGTTTATGTTTATCTTAATGGGCCAAGAGAATTATGGGTTGTTTAGTTTCTCTATTTGTTAGGATTAGAGTTCAATTATGATTAGGTTTTTAAGGCTACTTATAACCTTATTAACTTTTGGAAAAGTTAAAAGGTGTTTGGTATTGAGACTTACTGTGAGAGGAGAAGTTAATAAGTCACAATATTGTGACTTATTTAACTTTTGGGAAAAAGTTATAAGAAAGTAAAACAAGGAACCCGAACACCCCCTTAGTAAAGTCTACTTTTCGGTTTATTTATGTTAATAAAGAGGGCCGATCAAGTTTTGATCAAATCTTGTATTCTGCGTTTTATCTTTTGTTTGATTCTGGGCCATTCAGCTTATGAAGCCAAAGGTTGACTGGTGTTCCTTTCCTTTGTAAATCAAACAAAACTTTTATTTTGCTGTTAATTCATCTACAAGATATATAAATACCAGAAGAATGAACCAGCCGAAAAAAATGCTCACAGCCCATTAATCATTACCACCTTCATTTTTTCTCTAATCTAAAATATCCCTCAACTGTAGATAGTGGTGGCTTGCAACCACTACAGAAAGATAAATTACAGCTAAAAACCACCTAATTCCGTCAATGAAAGTGTAACTGATCTAAAATGTTGTATCGGATAATCAATGTGCCCACTTCTCTACCAGATGTTTTAACTAAAGCATACTACCAAAAACAGCAGAAGCAAAGGAAATATAAGTAGTCTTACCATGCTGAATGGGGCCCGCCTAGGAAGAGACTCTGAAGACGGTGACATGCTGCTCATCCTCGCCATATGGCGAGAATGCACATTATGAGTTGACACGTCATCAGCATCTGCTCCTTCTGAACCAGGCCGGGGAGTCACATGCCTACTGATTGAACCAGAGTCATTTGTCACATCCACTTGCAGAGGCCGACCTGTAATCCCCTGCACATTACTTCTTCTTCGCAGCTCTTCTTCGGCATTTAAAATCTATTAATAACATAAAAAGACCGGTGATGTAAATGAAAACATGAATATCGGATTGTAGTTTGCAAAGAAAGGTGTAATCACCTGTTTCAGCACTTGTACCAGTTTATGCTTTCTTTCTTTCAAGATTTGTAACTTGTCTTCAACCTCTTTCTTCCTTTTCTCTTTGTCATCTAAAGAATCATCGTCCTCAGGGGGCTGCAAAAGAAGAATAAATAGTAAGCACCAGAAAAAGCCCTGATTGTATAAACAGACAGATCGATGATACCGGAGGTTGAAGGGCATCAGCATCAGCAGTAGAGCGAGGCTGTTGGGGATTAGAGGTGGTGGGTTGTTGGAGTGCCCTCGAACGGCGGTTGAGGAGGGTTTTGAAATCCTTCAGAGAGATCTTGCGGGCAGGCATCACCCATTGCCGGGGACTGTCGGCCGCACGGTGGAGGTTGCCTTTGTACACCGATATCGCCACCATTTCTATCTCCAACACAACTCCTTCTCTCTCCTCTCTTGTTCCCCTCCCCCGTTGATTTCACAAATATCAATTCTCAAAAATTAACATTTTGTTTCCGAGTTGGGGTGCGCAATGATGTAAAAGTTACTAATTGGCTAAGGGAAAGGGAGATGACTGTCGATTAATCGGATTAATTGAATCGGACTTCAATGTATAATTTTTAATTTTATATGTTCACATATTTTGACTGAAATCTCGCTTGAAACCGCTGATTTTGGCCTAAATCTTGTCGAAAACCATCGATTTTAACCGGGATCTCATAAAAAACGTCGACTAAGTTCGATGAATCCTAATTTTAGATGGATTTGATCATTAACTGATTAATTGACCAATTAGCCCAACATTTATCAGTGGGGGTGGGGACTATCGATTAATGGGGGATTAATCAGCGCATAGTCAGGATTTTTACAACACTATCGAGTATGCATGGAATGGGGTTGACCTGCCAAACCAGCATAGTTTTAATTAAACCGGGTTTGGTTCGTGATTTACTTCTCAAACGTTTCTAGGTATACCCGATGGGTAGCTGATGGTGAGGGTATAAATATTGTATATTATTGTATTAATTGTATAGTTTTTATTTGGTTTGTTGTACGAATAATGTTACTTCATACGTGTTTATTGCGTTACAGGTCATGGGATATTATTGTTGCTATTTTGGACTTGTATGAACATGGGATGAAGTCATGGGACATTAAAATCCTACTAGTTTATTCGAGTAATCCCCGCGGTTTAGAGTATCGCAATTTTTTTAGTTTATCTCATGTTTAGAACTGATTTACTTGTATTTGTTAATTGACAATCTATGATCATTGATTTTTGGTATTGTTGAATAATCAGTCGTTTTATGTTTTTCATCTGAACGGTTAGTTTGCCAATTGTTGTGATACATGTTTCATAGGGTTTTTTGCTGATTTGTTTGAGTTTAATAAAGCATACATTTGCCCTTGATTGAGTCACGCTGGCAAGGAACCTTTGGTTACCAGTGCCATGTGTTAGCGTTTGTTGAAGCCTACAATTTGAGTTATTCAGTTAAATCATATTTGTTAATTGATCATTAATTTTAATATATGACAAGAGATTACTGATTAGTTACATGCTTGACCATAGGTGTGGCTAACTTTTTATTATTGTTTACAACTTTGCTAAATACTTGCTTATTCTCAAACATTACTAAAGTGTTCAACACTCTAAACTGCTACTTCATGACTTGATAAAACTTCATAATGTTTAGAGTCAGTTACATTAGACATTGACCACTTATGGTTGGGATCAAGATCTCAATCTAATCTAATGAACACAATTATATTTAATGAAATAGTAACAAGTGATCTAATCCTTTGAACAGATTAGTAGCATATTAATTGGAATCCAAACTTGAATTATGAACTAATTAGTATTGTTAAAGCAAATAAACAACGGAAATCATAAAACTATTTGAGGTTTCATGTGGAAGAACAACTTTGCATTAATTATAATCAAATGATTACAATCTATTTCTCCCCCTTAGCTCATCATTCATTCACTGATTTTCCAGTACAAGAGTACAGTGACTAGGTGAATTTGTTTGATGTGTAGAGTGTTAATGAAGAAGAGACTATCATCTTCATTATATACATGTGTGAAACTATTGATGAGCTAAAGGTGAAATCAACATCTAACGAATCGGTTACAAACTACGGATGAACTGATACAAGCAATTGTCTATTAAAAGAATCTCGTGCTAACTACTGATCTTTGCTGAAATAACTGATGTTTATGCCATTAATTGACAATCTTCAGTTTTTTGGGTCTTCAATAGTTTGCTTGAGCAGCTGTTATATCATCAGTTCTTTCATATCAGCGGTTTGTAGGGTCAGATGTTTGGAGCAATAGTTTGGCAAAGCACCATAATGGAGAACAACTGATGTGTTGTATCATCAGTTGTTTGGTTTTTGGCAATCAATTCTTTCCTTTGTTCAACACTTACTCCTCGAGGTTCGATACCCTGCTTATCCTAACTAATTTAATGTGAATAGGATATTTGATTTAATAATATTTTTTATCGGCCCTTCAACACCAATCAGTACCTTCAAGAACCTACGAACCCATGAAATTATGTTAGATACGTAGCTTTTTTGGGAGATGGTTGACAATGCTATTTAAAGTGCAAGATAAGACCTTACTACTTCTACATCATAAACACCAATCGTACTTATTCTCTGCCTAATCTAATTGCAACTTCTCATTTGTATGTGTAATTGAAGTTCATGTATCATCATCATCATCATCATCATATGGTTAAGCAATCTCCCTTTGAACTGTTGATGCCAAAACCATTTATTATTTTGCTTCATTGTATTATCTTGACAGCCTTCTATTGGCTAATTCTTTGATAAACTTCACAAATTCAGCACCCAGACTATCATCTTCCTCCGTCTTCAATGGAAGGTCTATTAACATCCTTAATACGTCTTCTTCCAACATGGGCACATCCTGCAGATCTACCAGTTTTGATATACTTGTGTCAAATTCCAAAGTTACAAAGGAGCTATTTTTGTGTTTACTACATTTAATAACTTTTGAATCTGACTGGCTCTAATCTCCAGTTGGTGGGATAGTAGATGTAGTAAAAGATGATGAAGAAGGCATAAACTGAATGTCATAATCAATTCCCATCTTGGCATCCTATGAATATCCTTTATGGCTTGAAGTTCTTCTTTTTCAGTCAGCTTCCTTCCCTTGGCTTGCGAAGCCAGCTTCTTTGCTTTAATCCCCTCTTGTGCTTTGCCCGTTCAGGATGATCCTAATCAGGGTCTTATTCAACAAGTCTCTCTATTCTTCCACATCAAGCCTAAAGTTCTTCATAGGTCCAACCTCTGAATTTGTAGAGAGAGACTTTATACTTAGTATGCTCATGAATCCATAAGAGAGCAACTTTCTTTGCTTCCATCAATAGCTGTTTTCTAGCTATTTTGGTCATTTAGATACAATCAAACTTTTTCCATACGATTGTTGTTCTAGATCTCTTGTCTTCAGAAGCCATTGTTATATACCCTTGCAGCTTCTTCATCAGACTTGATCCTTGCAGCCTCTTCTAAAGTTCTTGCAACCTCTTGATCTTGAGAGTTATCTTGTCTTCAAAATTTAAATGCTTGAACTTTTTGGCAGGAGGAGATGGTGATGAATTATCTCCTTTAGGTAGGATCAGCTTCCTTCTTTTCAAATTACTTCATTCTTTTCAAATTACTGTCAGAAGCCTTTTGATGAGCAGGCTTTAACTTCAAGGTATCAACAAGCTTTGGAATAGTTGCTGGTTCTTGTGGAACCTTGGGTGAAACAACAGCCTCTAAAGCTACCGTTGGTTCTTGTGGAGCACCAGTAGTTTGTTGAACATTAGCAGCATCAGCAATTTCTCACTATTGGTGAAACAACTTTTGGGGCATTAGTAGTTTGGGAAACTTTTGATATATCTTCTGATTCATCAATTATTTGAATAACAACTGGTCTTTGTTTACCCTTTCTTCCCTTTCTACCACCTTGAGACATGGACTTTAGTCTCTTAGTTTTGGATGAGCTTGTTTCATCAGGCTTTTCCCTAAGTTTCCTGACTAAAGCCATGTCCTTAGCCTCATTTTCTTTTCTAAACATCTCTTTGAACTGTGCAGCCTCTTCAGCAGCTTTATTGACTGATTCATCTAGTTTCTTCTTAGCTGCTTTTTGAGAGGCTTCAAGAATATCCTCCCCCTTTTTGGCATCAGCAGCAACTTCGGTTTGCTCTTTAAACCAAGGAACAAGAGGAGCCATTCTATTAAGCTCTGCCAGTTGATTTCTTTGGTCAACCATTTATTTCCTTCACTCATTTGCAAGAGTATTTAAGAATTTCTGAGCATTGTGGTGTTTATGTTGACTTTAGTTTGTAAGATTTGGAATTGAGATGTGAGAAAGAATTTTAACTCAGCATACTGTCACACCCCGTTAAGCGATTTGCGGAAGCGTAAAACGGAAATGTAACAGATACAACTGGTATCAAATACATTGTTCATAAAAAACATTACTAACTAATTTACAATATATTACATCGTTCTAACATCTTTTACAAACTAGGTGATACAATCAAAACTAGCTCTTCAACTACTTTACTTCAACTCAAATACTCACGGCGCCAATCACAACCCAAACCCGTAACACATAGGCAATTACTTCACTTTTCTGATTTCCTGAAAAGCATGTTAAAACAGGTCAACTACGAATAGTTGGTGAGTTTCATAAGTTTAACGAAATCAGTTCTGCGTACCACGCAGTCATAGTTTGCATGTACACGCGTATATAAAAATGTATTTATTTTCGTATATATGTACAACCGTATCTTTGTGTGTACATATGCATGTATGTAAGTTTATAATATAAATTCGACTTTCCGATAAAATCGTGATTGCTCATTCGTAATACGTGCCTTCGTTTTCCGCATAATATCAACCATTGTGGCCCCCCCTTCCGCCCACAACGGTTCCCCGTAAATTGAACCACTATGGCCCCCTTCCATCCACAATAGTTCCACGTAAACTTAAACATTACACAGTATATACACAAATAATTAGTATTTCCTACACCACATTATTTCCTACGCCTATTCACATAGCATGTATATAGACACACACACACACACGGTTTTTACGACCGTGTGTACGACCATTATTTCCTACGCCTATTAATCTTACAACTTTGTATGACATAGATTGTTTAAACGAATATTCTTGTCTTGAAGGATCACAGTTGTTACGACCAGTATTCATGTTCGGTAGGAGATTTCCGTCTCCAATGGCATTTAGTAGGGAACTTATTAATATTGGTAGTAGCATTAGTGTTCAGTGGGAGAGTATCTTTCGTGACAATGTTAGCATTGGTTGGGAGTATGAAATTTGCAATCGTAATAGTATTGGGCGGCGAAATAGTATTCGCGACCGTATTAGTGTTCGGTATTTGATTTGTATTCATTGTCGTGTCAATGCTAATAACGAATCGTGCTGCTATTGTCAGAGTTATTGTTTGCAGTTGACGAGCAATCATCTCAGCCACCACTGCCACAAATAGTATGTTTGTTTTCTCCGGGGCCATTCTATAATGATAACTAATCATACCGCCATTACTAATGGTTCGCTACTTAACTTATCACAAAAGGAATCACATTAGCAAGTAATCAGGCATTTCAACTAACACGTATGTATTGCACATCTTTGTTCCTGAGTCTATATACTAAGAATAGTATATCGATTTAGCCTAACAAAGGCCAATGTTTGTATATATATCAAAAGTTATCACCTAGTGGCAAATAATTTTAACCCAGTAAGGGTCAATATTTGTAATGAAATATCCAAATCGTCCTCCATATCAGCATAGCACACTACCAGATGCTTACATGGAGTATCGAAAGCTATAAACAACAATACCGTACTATTCTTATCTATCCAAGTACACATTATAACAATCATGAACGGTTCACAACTTGCACAATAATTATTTCGGTACGATCCCATCATTGGGCAATGTTTTTGTCCAGCCTCTCCCGTAAGTAGACATCTGCCCGTTATGAGTTTAATTTGTGTGTTATCATAGGAATGCACTCGTATATTCCACTAGACCCTTAGAGGTTGTTAAATATAATTATAGAATATATTCTTTCACTAGGTCATTCGGGACACGAAAGCATGCTGGGTCTACTAAAAGTGGTAGTTTACTGGTTGGGGTAAGTATATCCATTCCAGTTAGGCACGTCATCGATTCGTGAGCATGAGGCTTCTCTCCTATAATAATCAATTGGAATAGCAAAAATATAGGAGAGGTTGGAGGTTCTCGTTTATAGATGATTCGAAGAGTTTGCTAGTTAGGGAAGTTCATCAGAGTTAGTTGTACTGGTGATATGTGAAGGAAATTATTATTATTAATATTTATTTTTGAAATATCATTAGTATATTATATGTACCGGTAGTCACGGTCTGTTATAGAATTGGGGACTCAATAATGTAGTTACAATATTTATAATTTGATAAATCGGACTCATCACTATGTACTTTCCTAGGAATAGTGTTTGTTTACGAAAAGCGAAAGTGGAGAGATGAACAGAAAACTGTTTAATTCACTGTTTGAAAATGAGTGTATAGGATAGGTAGATCCAAGCTGAGAAGTATTATATATATTCTTCTTAAATTATTGTATGTAGGTCACACCCCCCCACGGTTCGTTCCTGGGCCTTGTACATTAAGCCCCTTTGTGGTTCCGTCACATCACCAGATTTAGTTTAAACTTGCTAAAGCATCCTCGTATTCTCATTCACAGGCAACACCGGTTCTTTATCTGTCATAAAACCACCCGATCTCGATATCTTTAGGTGTAATAATTAGTCATAAAAGAACATTTTCCGATAGCTTAAATCAGCGTAAATGATATTTTTAATTAGGGCAGAAATAAAATATTTTATTTGCTATGCACAGATATAATATTAATTATAATCAAATATAATATCAATTTTGGTAAGATATAATTTTAATTAGAATAGGAATTAATATTGATTATAACCGAATATAATATTCGTTACGATAAGATTCAATATTATCAGTAGTACCGTACGTGCACGTATCCCTATACTTTGTTTCAGATAAGCACGTTACATATACACTCTTTATCACCTTTATACACGTATGTTATTACGTTCCGGACCATAATAACTCACTTGTCCTACGAGTTCATCCCAGCATCCATCAGTATATATCGTTACTTGTTATTAATTTTCCCAGATATAATCGAACCTAAGGTTATATTATAGGTATCCTAAGGGATAACCTAATCCTTTATAACCAATGGCTCTGATACCAACTTCTGTCACACCCCGTTAAGCGATTTGCGGAAGCGTAAACGGAAATGTAACAGATACAACTGGTATCAAATACATTGTTCATAAAGAAACATTACTAACTAATTTACAATATATTACATCGTTCTAACATCTTTTACAACTAGGTGATACAATCAAAACTAGCTCTTAAACTACTTTACTTCTACTCAAATACTCACGGCGCCGATCACAACCCAAACCCGTAACACATAGGCAATTACTTCACTTTTCTGATTTCCTGAAAGGCATGTTAAAACAGGTCAAACTACGAATAGTTGGTGAGTTTCATAAGTTTAACGAAATCAGTTATGCGTTCCACATAGTCATAGTTTGCATGTACGCGCGTATATAAAAATGTATTTATTTTCGTATATATGTACAACCGTATCTTTGTGTGTACATATGCATGTATGTAAGTTTATAATATAAATTTGACTTTCCGATAAAATCGTGATTGCTCATTCGTAATACGTGCCTTGTTTTCCGCATAATATCAACCATTGTGGCCCCCCTTCCGCCCACAACGGTTCCCCGTAAATTGGACCACTATGGCCCCCTTCCATCCACAATAGTTCCATGTAAACTTAAACATTACACAGTATATACACATATAATTAGTATTTCCTACGCCTATTCACATAGCATTGATATAGACACAAACACACAAACACACATGTATATACACAAATGTAATATTTATCATGTATCACCAATCACCGTGGCCTCCTTTCTTCCCACAACATATATAATCACAATATTTTCTTGACACTCATGTCATGATCAAGTTAGTTCGTTTAATAAGTTGCAGCAGAACTTGGCTCATAGGCCATACTCAACTTTGGTTTATAAGTTGCAGCAGAACTTGGCTCATAGGCCATACTCAACTTTAGTTTATAAGTTTCAGCAGAACTTGCTCATAGGCCATACTCAACTTTAGTTTATAAGTTGCAGCAGAACTAGGCTCATAGGCCATACTCAACTTTGGTTTATTACAATTGTGGCTCCCTTTCCGCCCACTATAGTCCCATGATCATCACAGACCACGTTATCCCCATGGCCATTACAGACCACGTTATCCCCATGGTTATCATAGACTACGCTATTTCCCCAACCTGTTGTGTTTAGCATTATATAGCGTATTTGTATAAACAGGTTGTCATGTATAGTTTCATTATGTTTTGGTATTCGTAGTATTTCCATTTAATATATCAATCACGATAATAATCACCTTTCATCAGATTTAGTTTATCATTATGTTTTTAAGGACTTTTCATATATGAAGGTTCAGGTATTTTACGTTTTGAACCGTTTTCAGATAGATAATGCATATAAGCATGCTTTTCACCCCAAAAGTTCGTAAAACAGTTTAAAGGGTGGGGTCATGAAACTCACGTTTTTGTAGGCGCTCAGTGCGAGGTCAACTCGAGGTCCGTTTCCCTTGCTATCACTTAGTCCCTATAGTTAAAATTATGATAATATTAATATTTTAATATTATTATAATCTTTATACTAAGCTGGGCTGTATAGCTAGTTTGGGTGTGGCTGTAACACCTAGAAAGTGTCAGTAGGTTTAGATTGTGATGTTGTTCAGCGTCTTATGTTTAAAATCGAATTTAGCTCAGTTTCCTCGTTTCACCAGCTGGGCCAAGTTGCTCGTTTATGCGTTTGGAAAACAGTTATGG